>NC_050582.1:60171857-60390337 GCF_011100635.1 Trichosurus vulpecula
AAAGTGCAGTGGGGTGGTGTAACAACAATTCGGCTAGCAGCTGTTGTGGGGGTGAAAGACCAACACAAGCCCAACAACAGCTGCCAGCACAAATTCTTTTGGTCTGCTTTACTAAGGAAAGTAACTTTAAGGGGTTAACAATCTCACTTTAATTAGTTCAGGAGGAAAAGCCAGCACCCTGAACTTCAGAGCAAATACAAATTACAAACATACCAAATACTAACCAACATCTGGGTTAGCAAGGGGGGGGGCAGTTACAATGGCTTGCCCAGAGTCACTCACCACTCTTCCAGCGAGAGCCCCCAGCAAACAACTCTGTTCTCTCTTTTTATACAGTCCTTAGACATCATCCGATTGACTAGAATGTCATCTGATTGACCAGAACTTAGGCACATGCTATTGGCTCTGGTCTTAGCAACTCCCCTTAGGGCCCTGAGGGCTTCACGCGCACATTGGTCTAGCACCTAGTAATTACGGGTTTGGGGGCCTACTTAAGAGTGAAGATCTAATCAGGCCTCCCTTCATTGGCCCCACCTGGAGCCCCCTGGAAGCCTATTCAAAGGGTGGGGCGGGGGGAAGATATTCTCACTTATGATTGCCTTTACAAGTGGGGAGAGAAAGAGAAACTTTCTGTTCTTTATCCTATGATACAAAGGGCAATTGCCGTTCCCAGGTCTCTCTTAACAGCACTGAAAGTTCTCATTTTTGCCTAGGTTATAAATCTATGAATTAAGTTTAAAATGCACATCTGATCAGAGTTCCAGATATTTTAATCTTCCTGCCAATTACCTGCAGGTTCTCAGGGCTCTATAGCTGTAACATTTAGCCCTTGGAAGTTCCCTTGGGGGTGGGTGGGATAAAGCCATCTTTGGAGACTTTATTACCCATGGGGAACACAGAGAGAGACAAAAACCACAACAACATCCCCCTCCCAAATTTTATATTCTCAATTCATACCCATTTATTCTATTTGTTATTTTTCATTCAGTTAATCAAAAATACCAGGGCTCATCTGAGCCTGCTTTGACTGCCAGCTGGCTGAACCACCCAGATACAAGGCACAACTCAAGCACTCCTCAGCCACCCCTCAGGCCCTCAATACCTGGAAACAGAGCTAGAGCTCTCTTTGGCCAACCAAAATCTACAGTGCAGTAGCCCAATCCTGTCTTAGCTAAAATTGCCATTATCATCAGCCAGCTAAATTATTAAGATTGGACTTTTAAATCTGCTTCAGTGGGAATACCCTTCAAAAAACAAAAGGCCTTACCTTTCACCCCTTAACCACAGACAATTTGATTTCTCTTGTAAGAGGGAACTCAACCTAAAGAGAGTTCAAGATATGAGTGGAAAAGTAAAATCCCCAAACCAGAGCTCTGATACTGGTGGGGCACAAAGGGTGTGTTTGGTATCAAGCGCTGCATCTGAAGCCTCTGGGCAGCCTGAATCATTTTCTCTCATCATATCTCACAGCTGCACCATTTATTGTTAACTAAAAGCAATATCCCAAGTCCATGAGATATGCATTGCAATTGGATTAATTACAAGAGAAAAGCCACATGCATGTGGGAACTCTCTATCTGGGGTGGGGAATCTGTAGCCTAGAAGACACTTGTGGCCTTCTAGGTCCTTGGGTGTGGCTTTTTGACTGAGTCCAAGTTGGAAAGAACAAATCCTTTTAATAAGGGGATTTGTTCTGTGAAGTTTGGATTCGGTCAAAAGGCTGCACTAGAGGACCTAGAGGGCCACGTGTGGCCTTGAGGCCGCAGGTACCACACCCCTGCTCTATCCAAAAGCATTTCTTCGTTATTTTATTTTTCTAGTTTAAAAATACCCTGATATACAAATCAAGAAGAAATTAAAAAAACACATTGTCGAGTGTTATACATAAAGTAAACATACAATGATTCACTTATACCCCAGAAGCAAAATGTAAAAACAATCATGATTATTATCCTGTATGTCTTTAAGTATTTATAGTAACCCCTAGATTATAAAGAAAAGCCCTTTGTAACTGGAGTCTGTTGATACTAACCAGGCTGTGAGTGTTCCTGTGGCAGGAGGGGCTTTGTCCCTCTCTGAGATAATGTCCCAAATCACTTCTAGTCTCAGGGGAGATTTTACAAACAGTTCAAAGTTATAAAATGGGAGCATTCAAATCAAAAGATGAGCTAAGCTCCAACAAATGTATTCCACTCTAGTTATCATATTTCAAATTGACAGCATATCTAATAAAATGGTTTTCCAAAATCACAATACAAGAAATTATAAGCATATTACTAAAATGAAATAATATCTGGATTTAAAACATCGACCCAAAATAAAATTTATTGCCAGCCAAATGACATCAATCCAGGAGAATGTTGTTCTGAATTACCTTACAAAAATAATTTCATTCATCTATCAATTGAGACATTGTACACTATTTGCATTCAGAGACCAATACAGAGTAACAATGATTCAATCACACTTAGAGTTATTCAGTTGTTCAGTCGTTTCTCAGCTGTGTCTAAATCTTTGTGACCCTATCTGGAGTTTTCTTGGCAAGGATAATGGATTGGTTTGCAATTTCCTTCTCCATTTCATATGGAAACTGAGGCAAACAGGGTTAAGTTGCATAAGGTCATACAGCTAATAATTATCTGAGACCAGATATGAACTCAGGTCTTCCCAACTCCAGGTGCAGAGCTGTATCTACTGCATCACCTCGCTGACCCCTTTAAAGCTATAAGGGAGGACAAAAGCATTACCATTGGAGGCACAGATCAATCTTACTGTGAATAATAACTTTCCTAATTCACTAATCAAAACCCAGTAGATATTTTTCAAAATCTTTATTTTAACTTAAAATTATTCAGTATGTCAACAATCTCCAGAAATCTAAATATGATTTAATTTCAACAAAGCTTTCCTTTACACTTTCCATTTTTGCAGTCTGGAATAATTTTTCCATAATACCAAATTTTAAGTGTTGTTTTGCATCAAATTCTTTTTTACTTAAAGGAGGTTAAATATCACAAATGCCCAAAGTGAAAAAACACATCTCACTTTGAATAAAGCTATATTATAATTCTTTTTAGGACTAATGCAATAAAATACAACCTGGAGTTATTGTTATAAATGGAATCCTACAGAATTCTCAAATATCATGAAGGTCATTCACTACCTGAACTTCAAATTATAGACACCATTACATTCAATAAGTCTATTCCAAAGATTAACTTGGCAGTCCTGCTTTTTCAACTCTGTCTTTTGGGTAGATTCTAAGTTCTTCTGAAACATGTAACCTCTGTTACCTAATAAAGAAATCATTAGTGGATATTTCCCATGTAAAGATTACAATATATGCTTCTACTGGTCCTTAAAGGACAGAATTTTACTATGTTATTCTCAAATGATTTTGGAAATACTGAGCCCTCCATGAAGGAAGGAAACAGAAGGAGTTTTTTTGACCTACCATGCAGGCCTCCAATCAAAGGAGAGAGGTAACAGAGTCAGAAGTTTGGAGTGGGAGAAAATTAAGTATGAAAGCTTACTCAAAATTCAAGGTGGTGAGAGTTCTCATGGCTAATATAACCCAGAGGAAGAATAACAGAGATTCCTGAAGAGGAAACAAAGTAGTAGAAGTTATAGGAAGTAAGAAGGTGGGAATACTCCCTAGAGGGACACTTTGTCAGGAGCTGTTTTTCTCGACCCTATAGCCCTCTAGTTTTGATTAGCATCCAGAAAGAAAGAGGCAACCTAGGGCACATAGGAATTATGGAAGACCAAATTTCCATGATGATGAGATTTCTGGTGATGAGGATATCTGCAAAGGATGATATTCCTAGCATGGAACCCAAGCAGAGAAACTGGTAGTACAGTAAGGGAGGGAAATTTGAAAATAATAAAAGAAAACTCTAGAAAACAACAAGAACTATAGACCAATTTCCCTAATGAATACTGATGCAAAAACTGTAACTCAAACACTAGCAAGAAGAGTACAACAATATATCACACTAAGATCATCCAGTATGCTTTTTAACCCAGGAATTTATATGAGGGATTGATACCAGGTGGGAGTCATGTCAAGGTGGGTTCAATATTAGGAAAGCTATCATCAGAATTGAACATATCTACAACAATCACATGATTATTTTAATAGATGCAGAAAAAGCTTTGGATGACATTTGCTCCTATTAAAAACAGTAGAAAGCATAGGAAGAAATGGAGCTTCTCTTAAATTGGTAAGCAGGATCTCACTCTTGTCTATGTAAAAAAGTGCGAGCAAGCACTAACTGTAATGGGGATAAATGAGGAGCCTTTCTGGTAAGATCAAGGCTGAAGCAAGGATGTCCTTTATCACCATCATTGCTCAATAGTGTACTAGAAATGCTAGCTATAGCAATAAGGTAAGCCAAAGAAACTGAAGGAATCAAGCATCAGGCATTGAGGAAAGAAAGCATTACTTTTTGAAGGGTCTATGACTGTTGACTTATAGAGAGTGGACTAATAAACTACTGGAAATAATTAACATCTTTTTATGGCAGAGTTAATAAACTTTTTAGATAGTTTCTTCATTTCTATTATATTGTTCTGGCCTACCCAGGAGCAAGTAATATTCCCCCGACTGCTTAGATCAGTGTTTCTGTGAATAGGATTTTGTAATTGTATTCAGCTAGTTCCTATGTATCTCTCGCCGGGTAGACCCCCCATGTCTTTGATTCAGTCTGCAGTTACTTTGGATGGTCTTTCTCTTCCTTTCTTTTCCTGCTCTGTTTTGTTGGTAATGTGGAGAAATGCTGATGATTTCTGTAGGTTTATTTTATATCACGTACCTTTGCTGAAGTTGTTAATTATTTCGACTTTTCTTCTTCTTCCTAACTCTCTATCCTTCTCTCTGTATCTCTCTGCCTATTCTTTTCCCTTTCTCTCCTCCCCACCTCTTACACTTTCCTCCTCCCCCTTCTCTTTCTCTCTCTATCTTTTTTCCTTCCTCTCCTTCTCTCTATCCCCATGTTCCCATGTTCCTGTTTCTGTCTCTATCTTTCTGTCCTTCTCTCTCCTTTATTTTCCTGTCTCTCTCTCTTTCCCATTTTCTCCCTCTCCATCTTTCTATTTTTCCCTTTCTCTCTCCTTCCCCCACCCCCTCTGCCTTTCTCTCTCCCTTTCTCTCATTTTCTCTTTCTTTTATCTCTCTGTTCATCCTTCTCTCTTTGCTTCTCTATTTCCCTCTCTTTCTCTCCCTCTTTCCGCCATTTTTTCTTCCCTCTCTCTATGCACCTACCTCCCCCTCTCTCATTCTCTATCTCTGTCTGTCACTCTCTCCAACTCCATCCTCCTCAGTATCTTTTTCTGTCTTTCTTTATCTCTATGCATATGTATTTCTCTTTTCTGTCTTTCTCCCAGTCTCCCCTTCTCTCTCTCTCTCCCTTCCTCCCTCTTCTTCTCTCTATCCCCATGTCCTTCTCCTCCTCTCTCTGTCTCTCTCTGTCTGCCTCTCTGTCTCTGTCTGCCTCTCTGTCTGTCTGTCTCTCTCTCTGAAAAGACTAGGCAAGGGAGAATCAACAATATTGGAACTTAACCCAATGTTCAACAAGGTGGAAAACATGTTACTCTTAGGAAAGATCTCCCAATTTGATTAAAAAAATCTTCTGGGAAACTGGAAAGTAGTCTTGTAGAAAGGAGGCTAAGATGGTATCACATTCTAGAATTCATTTTAAATAGATATATGACCTTACTATTGAAGATCATACAATAAAAATATCAGAGACAAATACATCACTATACCTCTCACCATTATGGGTAGGAGATATATTCTTTTTCCCCCCAAAGTCTTTCATTTTACTCTATTTTATTCATTTTGAACTTAAATACCCAGAAAGAAAAAGAACATTTCCATGTACACAGCACAACTTAGAGGATTCAATATAAAACCATAAATTTCAGTTTCAGTTTACTTTTTAAAAACTATATAATAAAAATTACATATTGTTTACAAAGCTATCTGTACTTCCTTTGAAGTTTTCTTTTGTTCTCTGCTATGCACATTTTTTCCTTCTTCCCTCCCCATGGGGTCCTAGAGAAGGCAACAAATAAACACATAAATATGTGTATTCATATGTATGTGTATAAATACATATATATGTATACATGCATATACAGGTATATATACACACATATAATTACATCTATTCATCAGTTCTTTCTCTGGAGGTGGATAGCATCTTCCTTCATAGGTCCTTTGTAGTTGGTTTGCGTATTTGTGATACAAAAGATGAATTAGTCATTCAAAGTTGTTCTGTGCAATGTTCTATTGGTATTACTCATTTCACTTTTCATTATTTCATGCAAGTCTTTCCGTGTTGTTCTAAAATCAACCAATTCACAATTTCTTATATCACAATAGTATTCTATCACAAGCATATATCACAACTTGTTTAACCATTCCCCAATTGAAGGGTATCTATCATTTTATCCAATCTGAGAGCTGTAAGATATCTCAAAGTTGTTTTAATTTGCATTTCTCTAATCAATAATGATTTAGAGCATTTTTTTTATTTGACTATATATGGTCTTGATTTCTTCATCAAAAAACTGCCTATTCATATCCTTTGATAATTTATCAATTGGAGATGACCTGTATTTATATAAATTTGACAGTTCTTTACATATTTGAGAAATGAGACCTTTATCTGAGAGACTGTCTATAAAAAATTTTTCCCAATTTTCTACTTTCCTTCTAAACTTGGTACATTATTTTTATTTGCATAAAACCTTTGTAGTTCAATGTAATCAAAATTTACATTTTACATATCTCAATGCTCTCTATCTCTTGTTTATCCATAAATTGTTCTCCTATCCATAAGTCTGATAGGCAATATGTTCTATGTTCTTCTAATTGTCTTGTGATATCTCCCTTTATAGCTAGATCATGTATCCATTTTGACCTTATCTTGGTAAATGGTTTAAAATATTGGTCTATGTCAATTTCTGCCAAAATGCTTTCCAGTTTTTCAAACACTTTTAAACTAAATAATGAATTTTTATCCAAAGGTGATATATTCTCACCCAAACAAGGGATAGAGGCAATTACAAAAGATAAAAAAATACCTTAGATTACATAAAAGGGAAAGACTTCTGCATAGACAAAATGAATACACCTTGGATAAGCAAGGAAGTGGTTGAATAGGGAAAAAATCTTTGTATCAACTCGAACTAGAATCTGGTTTTATGAAAAAACATAAATTAAGTAAATCATTGGTTAATTTGATTAAAAATAAAAGAAGAAAACTGAATTACCCGTATCAAAAATGAAAAAGGTGAATCCACCACTAAAGAAGATGAAATTAAAGCAATTATTAGGAAATAATTTTTGCAATTATATGCTAATAAAACTGACAATGTATGTGAAATGGATGAAAATTTACAAAAATATAAATTACCCAGATTAACAGAAGAGGAAATGTAATCCCTGAATAACCCTATCTCAGAAAAAGAAATTGAACAAGCAACAAATTAGCTCCCTAAGAAATAGCTCCATGACCAGATGGATTTACAAGTGAATTCTACCAAACGTTTATATATTTGACAAAATAAAGGGGTCCTACCAAATTGCTTTTATGACACAAATATGGTTTTGACACCTAAACCAGGGAGAGCAAAAGGAGAGAAAGAAGACTACAGACTAATTTCCATAATGAACACTGATGTAAAAATTTTTCAAAAAAATATTAGTAAGGAGATTACAGCAATACATCACAAAGATCACACACTAAGACAAGGTGTTATTTGTACCAGGAATGTAAGTCTGATTCAGTATTGGGAAAACTATAAGAATAACTGACCATATCACTAGCAAAAACAACAAAAATATATGATTTATATCAGTAGGTACAGAAAAAAGCTTTTGACAAGCTACAACACCCATTCTTATTTTAAGAAAAACCACTAGAAAGTACAGAAATAAGTAAAGCATTTTGAAAAATGAATTATTTATCTAAAACTCAGAACAAGCATTATGTCTAATGGAGAAAAAGTAGAACTCTTCCCAATAATATCAGAGGTGAAGCAAGGATATCCATTCTACCACTATCTTTCAATGTTATATTAGAAATACTAGCTATAGCAATAAGACAAGAAAAATAACTTGCTTAGGAGTAGGCAATGAGAAAACAAAACTATCATTCTTTGTAGACAATATGATTGTATACATAGAGAACCCTGGAAAATCAACTCAAAAACTTGTTGAAACAATAAACAACTTTAGCAAGGTTTCAGAATGTAAAATAAACCCACATAAATCATCTCTATTTCTATATTTTGCCCCAAAAAAATCAGCAGGAAGAGCTAGAAAGAGAATTTCCATTTAAGATAACAATTCAACGTAAATACTTAGGAGTCTGTGCAAGACAAGTTCAAGAACTATATAAACACAATTACAAAACACTTCTCACATAAAGACGGATCTAAACAAGTAGAAAACTATTAATTGCTCATGGATAGGCCAAACCAATATAATAAAAATGATAATTCTACCTAAATTAATTTAGTTATTCAGTGCATACCAATAATACTGATGAAGTTTAGTCTCTGCCCACCTAGGGCCAAAAATTGTTGCAGTTTCGTGATGTGTTGTGGTAGAACCATCTCAAAGAGTTAAGTCAGACCACCTCTATTCTAAGTATAGGCATTTATTGAGATTGACATCTCTCATGGAGCAGGCTAATTCTAAGAGGAACCAACAACTTCAGAGAAAGCAAGATGGATTTTTATAGGGTCAAGATGCTGATTATACAATCAAAATTTACATAGAATATATGAATATGATTAATATTAAAAAGGCAGGAGGAGTTTGTTAAGGGATTAGATAATGGAGGAGGTATCCTAGCCTCAGTGGAACTGTGCAGGTGCTATTGTAGGGTAGACCCCTTCTACGGTTTGGTGGTCAAGCATTCTAGTCATGCTGCCCTCCAATTGGCTAGCTATTGTGGTCCTGTCTGCTCAAGATAGATAGTTAGGTATTGTGGTCCTGTCTTGGGCTAAATGGATGATGTGATTGTGATTGCACACTGGTTTCAGTGGGACAGGGTCTGGGGGCAGTGCTGGGTTTCTATCACATGGATACGCCTGCTGTTTCTGTGGAATTTAAGAGTTCAGGGACACACACACCTGTTGTTCTAGTGAGGAGTGAGTCATGTATGAAGAAGTTAGGACATTGGCGGGGGTGGGGGTGGGGGCTAGGCAGGTATAATAGGTTATAATGAAGTTAGAATACTGGGGCTGGGGGCAGCTCTATTGGGACTCTGTCAATACTACCAACGAAATATTTCATAGAGGTAGAAAAATAGTAACAGAATTCATCTGGAATAATAAGAAGTCAGTAATATCAAGGAAAATAATGAAAAAATTTGAAGGAAGGCTGCGGAGCAGTGCCATATTTCAAACTGTGTTACAAAGCAGTAAGTACTGGATCAGCTGAATAGATTAGGTACACAAAATGCAGTAATAAATGACCATAAATATCTAGTGTTTGAGCAACCCAAAGATCTAAGCTTTTGGGGCAAAAACTCAGTATCTGCCAAAAATTGCTAAGAAAACTGGAAAGTAGTTTGGCAGAAACTAGGCAGAGACCAACCTCTCATGCTATATAGCAAGGTAAAATTAAAATGGGTAAAGAAAGGATTTACAAAAATTCGGGGAGCATGGAAAAATTTACCTGTCAGACTTATGAATAAAGAAAATGAGTCAAATTGATAAGAATAAAAACCATTCCCCAACTGATATGAACAAGTAGTACTCAGAAGAAATCAAAGCTATCAATAGCCATTTGAAAAAAAAAATGCTCTAAATTACTCTTGATCACTTCCAGAGAGAGAATAGATCAACTCTGAGTGCAGATTGAAGCATATTTTTCATTTTCTTGATTTTTCTTGTTTTTAATTTTGCAACATGGCTAATATGGAAATATGTATCATGGATATCATATTACTTGCCTTTTCAATGAGTAGGGTAAGGGATGAAGGGAAAAAGAGTATTTGGAACTCAAAATTTAAAAAAATAATTTTTTTAATTCAGCAAAAATTGAATTCTTTCAAACATTTAAACAACAATTAATTCCAATACTTCATAAACTATTTGAAAAAAGGGGTAAAGATGGGATTCTATGAGATTACTTCTATGACAAAAACTTGGTAACTAGATCCAGGGAGTCAAAAGGAGAAAGAAAACTATAGACCATTTTAAATAATGATTATTGATAAGAAGACTTGCAATAAAATATTAGCAAGGAGGCTACAGTAATGTATGCTATGATCAGGCTGCATTTATGCCAGGAATGTAGGTCTAATTCAATATAAGGAAACCTATAAATATAATTGACCACATTAATAACAAAACTTACAAAATTATATGATTATTTTAACAGAAACAGAAAAAGGTTTTGATAAAATACCAATTCTTGTTTTAAAAAGTCATAGAATAATTGAAAAGGTTCTCAAAATGATAAGAAGTCTATATAAAACTAAGAGCAAGCAATATCTTTAATTGGGATTAGCTAGAAGCCTTCCTAATATGATCAAGGGTGAAGTAAGGATGTCCATTATAACCATGCTATTTGATATTTTACTACAAATTCAAGGCATAAAAGTAATACAAAAACAATTTGAAGAAATAAGCATTGGCAAAGGAAAAAACAAACTATTATTTTATGTGCATGATATGATGACTTATTTAAGAAATCAACTAAAAAAATAACCAAAACAATGAATAATTTCAGTAGTGTAGCATAATATATAATAAACCCAGACAAATATTCAGCATTTCTGTGTATTACCAATAATCCCTCAGGCAGGCTGGCTCTTTGAGGGAGATACAATTATGTTTTACCATTCTTTTCAACTGTTCCATCCAAGAGGCTGAGGTTATTCTTGGGGATTACATCATTCTTAAAACAAAAAGAGACACAGGGTACAATAGAGTTATGTACTTCATCTAATTTTTACCAGGGTGCTAGATTCACCCCATCCACTAGGTACAAATCTGATGCTGTAATTCATCATGGGATGAATTTAGAATGTGGAGCCTCCTAGGGATTCTGAGGTTGAAATAAGTGTCCTCCTCTGTCATTATAGAAATCTCAAGTTTTTAAAATGTTTTTTGGACGGGGAAGGCAGGGCAATTGGGGTTAAGTGACTTGCCCAAGGTCACACAGTTAGTGTGTCAAGTGTCTGAGGCCGGATTTGAACTCAGGTCCTCCTGACTCCAGGGCCAGTACTCACTGTGCCACCCAGCTTCCCCTAATCTCAAGATTTTTAATCCTGGAACTGAATGGGCAATACCTTCTTTTTTTTGGACATCAACAATCATATGCACTTTGTCCCACTAAAATACAGCTCTGTCCATGCAACAGCATTGTTCACATTGTGCATCATTTTAAAAAGAGAGTCTGAAGTGTCATCCACTATGGCCAAGAGCACACATTATAGGCTATGGAGGAATTACAGGAGCAAGGAAAAAAATACCTTTCCCATCTACAGGTAAGAGAAGAGGTTGTGAGCAAAGTATACAGAAGATCACAGTAAATAAAATGAACCATTTCAACTGTACAAAATTTGAAAAAGCTTTTTCACAAACAAATCTAATGCATTAAAATTAGTAGGGAAAAAGGTTAATGTGAGAAAATTTGCAGCAAATTTCTCTATTAAAGGCTTTATACATGTATATACCTACATATATACATACATATATATATATACCTACATACATACATGTACATATACATCTATATATACATACATGAAGTTGATTAAAATTTATCTAAGAGCCATTCATCAATAGATAAATGGTCAAAGGCTATGAAGATGTAGGCTTCAAAGCAAGAAATCCCAGCACTCCAACAACCATATGATAAAATGCTCCAAGTTACTAATAATTAGAGAAATTCAAATTAAAGCAACTTTGAGGTTCCCCCTCCCTCCCCATCAGGCTGGGTGACAAGGATGAAAAATGAACCATCGTGCACACACACACAAAGCTTTCTTGTGTGTGTTACCTTCCTCCATTAGATTGTAAATTCCTTGACACTACTGTCTTTCTTTTTGGTATTTGTACCCCAGTGCTTAGCATAGTGGATGGCACATAGTAGGTGCTTAATAAATGTTTATTAATGAGCAAAATGACAAACGTTGCAGTAGCTGCAGGAATACAGAGACATGAAAACATTGCTAGAAGAAATGCAAATTGGTCTAGGTATACTAGAAAACAATTTATAATTTTGATCCAAAAGTTACAAAATTGTGCCCCAATTGTACCACCACTGGGCTTAGACCACATGGGGAACAAAGGAAAAGGAAAAGGACCCATACAAACCAAAATATTTTTAGGAGGGCTTTTTGAAGTAGCCCAAAAGCTGGAAACTAAAGGGGTTTTCACCTATGGTGAAATAACTAAATAAACTGTGATCTATGACTATAATGGCAGCATAATATTTTATTGTGCCATAAGAAATGGACAGTGTCAGAGGAAACTGGGAAGAATTCTTAAGATCTGATACAGATTAAAGTGAGCAGGACTAGAACAACTTACAATGACCACAACATTATAGAGGAAAAAAAACACTTTAAAAGCATTTAGAGCCCTAAGTAATGCAGTCCAGAGGACTGTAGGTGAATCATGCTACTCACCTCTTGCCAGAGAGGTGATGGACTGAAAATCCAGAATGACATCTGCTTATTTGGACATACTCGAGATGGGTATTGGTTTTGCTAGAATATACATATTTATTGTGAGGGTTTTGTTGTTGTCGTTGCTGTTGTGGGGAAGGGGGTGCCACTGGGAGGAAGTAATAATAAGTGCTTGTAAAAATAATTTTTAAAAAACTTTAAAATAAAAGAATTACTCTTCCCCATCCAATTAAATTGGTTTGATGTGCTATATAGAACTATCCTTTTTAAGTATTTAAGGTGGGGAGTTGTCCATACCTGACTTGCCTCATAAAGCTACATTAGCTTTGTATCCAGTTCAGTGAGCCTAAAAGAAATAGGTTTTGTCCTTGTGGAAGGCTTCAGAACTCTGATTAATGCAATGACCAATTAAGATCCTAGAAGACTGATGATGAAGCACGGGACCCACATCTCGACAGGTGTGGGAGTCTAGATGCAGAATAAGACACGTTTTCAGACACAGGCAAAGTGGAGATTTGTTTTGTCTGACCATACACATTTGTTACACAGGCCATCTTTTCTTTCTTGCTCAATGAAGTGGGGTGTGGGAGGTAGAGAAGACAGAGATGGGAGGAAAGGAAAAACAAAAAGAACAACGAAAAAGATGGTCACTAAGGCATCTTTGAAAAAAACCGAAAAGACAAGAACAGAAAGTCAGAAAGCACTGGCAGCTTTAAAAAATACAGACTGAATTTGTTATATATATTTTAAATTAAGCTATAGATGGCAGAAATCAACAGGTACATGGAAAATCTTTTTTTCTGTTGTGTTATGTACACGGAAATGTTTCTTTGATCTTGAATTAGAATAGATGAATGAATGAATGAATGAACGAATGAATGAAAAGGTACAAAATAAGAGGTATTTAGTAGACTGACTCTTTTTCTACCACCACCCACCAGCCCCACCTTTTGGGCCACGCTCCACAGAGGAACTAGGGAAGTGGGGGGGGGGGGCTTGGCATGGTGAAGGGGAGGTGGGCCCGGCGGTGGGGGGGGAACCACCAGATGCGTTCCCGGGGGACCTCCATCCCTCCCGACAGTCACAGGCCTGGGCACATCCACCTGCGGATCCATCCATGGGTGAAGTCCAGGAGGCTCTGGACAGAGGTCTGGGAATGTGGGTGGGGTGGGGGCCGCGCACATCCCCTAGGGGTTCTGGGGAGGGAAGGGAGGGAGTAAAGGGGACGCTCCTCGGGGCCTTACTTACCTCCCACACACAGGGGACTGCCGCGGGGGATCAGGGAGGCCTGGGGTCCGGGGGCAGTGGGGCACACAGAGATTAAGCTGCTACTAGCCCCTTTTTACAGAATGCGCAATACCCCAGCCCAGGTGAAAACCGCAGAAAGGAGGAGACCTGTGACGTCACGTTTGGAGGCGAGGCTTGATTCAGCCAATGGAACGCGGGACGTGACACGAGAGTTTTGGGTGAGGGGAGGGGGTTGCCGCCCCCTTAGAACCAGTCAGTCAAGCAGTCAATCAATATTTGGTGAGGTCCTACTACGTGTCAGGAACTGGGCCAGAGCTGGAAATAAGGACAAAGGACAAATCAGAAAAAGAAGAGATCATCTCATCGAATCAATTGATAAAGTGACAGAACACGCCCAAACTTTCAGGATTCAGGCAAACCAGTCCTGATGTATGATTTATCAAATACATTCATGAATAAAAGAGAAAACAGAAAGACCAAAAGGAAAAAAAAAACCTGGGAAAGAAACAAATTAAAAAAAACTGCACGTAAAGAAAAAGTCCTAAAAGAAAAGAAGAAATGAATAAAATTTGGGCAAAAAACAATTCAAATAGACAAACAGCTAATTGATTGCTTTCTTAACGGGCATACAAATTACCATGATTTTTTTTAAATGAAAAAAAATGATGAAGGTAAGTCAGTCAATTAACATTTAACAAGTTCCTACTATATGCCAGGTACTCTGATAAGCACTGGGGATAGAAAAAGAGGGAAAAGACAGTCCTTGCTCTCAAATAGCTCACAATCTGAGGTGGGGAGACAGTGAGCAAACAAATATGTACAAACAAGCTACCTACAGAATAAATAGGAAATAAGTAACAGAGATGGAGTGTTGTGTTGGTGGAACAGCCAGGAGGCCAGTGTCACTGGATTGAAGAGTGTATGAAAGCGACTAAGGTGTTAGAAGACTGGGAAGGTAGATGAGGGCTAGGTTAGGAAGGGCATTGAATGCCAAGCAGAAGATTCTGTGTTTGATCCTGGAGGCAATCGGGAGCTACTGAAGTGTGTGTGTGTGTGTGTGTGTGTGTGTGTGTGTATGGAGGAGGGGGGAGGCAGGGTTTGTAGAGTCAGATCTGTGCTTTAGGATAATCACTTTGGGGGCTGAATGGAGGATAGATTGGAATGGGGAGAGACCTGAGGCAGAAGAAAGAAAGTATTAGAAACTCTTTTGCCAAATTTTATGCTAACAAACTGATATATGGATATTTGTAAAACCATAAAGTAACCAGATTAACAGAACAAAAAGAAATTGAACAAATCATAAATGAACTTGCAATGGTTGGGGGAGCTACAGAAAGAACCTAAGGAGCAAATGGATTTTCAAGTGAATTCTAGCAAATCTTTAAAGAACAATTAACTTCAGTTTTACATAAATTGTCCCTTAAAATAGGGAATCTCTTGAGAGAAAAATATGATTTTAAGTAACAAAGTTCAAGGCAAGAAAAGTCAAAAAAAGGATATGATAGACCATTTTCTCTGATGAATACCAATAAAAAACCTGAATAACGTACTGGCAAAGAAACTACATATTACAAAGATTTTACTGTGCCCAGACTGTGTTTATACTAGCATGCTGGTCTGGTTCAATATTAAGAAAAATTACAAATATAATATACCGTGTTAATAACAAAAACAAAGAAAATACAAAATTATATCAACAGATACTGTCTGTTTTGATTTTTTATAAATACTGTTGACCCTATTAATAAATGGATTCAGCCTTTATTCCTATACTTCCTAATTTTTTTAACAAAAAAGGAGGGTACATTTTCTCAAAAGCTTTATCTATTATGGGGAAGCACAAGAGGCCTTTCCAATGAGACTAAGGGTAAAGGAAAGATATTTATTGATCATATTATCACTTAACAGAGTAATAGAAATCCTAGGTATAGCAATTAGACAATGACAAGAGGAAATTAGACAAAAGGAAAAAAATAGGGAATGACCATAGGTAAACAAGAAACAAAATTGTCACTTTTTACAGTTTATATGATATTTAGGGACTCTAGAGTCAACTAAAATAGTAAAAGAAAAAACTAAAACTTTCAGTAAAGTAGCAGAATATAAAAACAAACCCACACAAGTAGTCAACCTTTCTGTGTACTATTAACAAAACCCAGCAGAGGTGGGACAAGCAATTCCATTCAAAACAACCACAGAATTTATAAAAGATGTGGGAGTCTGCCTACAAAGCCTTACTCAGGAATTATATGAATACAACCACAAAATGCGCTCTACAAAAATAAAGGATGACTCAAATAATTTTAGACAAACCCATTGTTTAAGGTTATGACATGCTAGAGATAGGCTAGAGACTGGACCTGTGATTTCAATATTATAGGGAAATCCCCGAGGAGGAAACTCCTTCTAGGTCTCACACCTTCTCTGCAACTTAGACTCTTAGCGAGTTGCCTAGGGCACTGAGAATTTCAGTGATTTGCTCAGGGTCACACAGTCAATGTATGTCAGAGGAAGGACTTGAACTGGGCTAGGTTGTTCACTAAGCCATATGGCTTCTTATGAGCCAAGCTCATCTAATAAAGACAACATTAAATAAGCTGTAGATTAAACACCATGCCAATCAAACTATCTAAGATCTACTAAAATTCATCTGGAGGTCCACATGATCAAAAAACTCTAGGGACAACATGAAAGAAATTGGAAAAGGAAGTGGGGTAGCCACATCAGATCTCCAAATATACTTCAAAGCAATAATTATCCAAAGAATTTGGAACTAGTTTAAAAGAAAATAGAAAAGCTGATCAATGTAACAGATTAAGTATGCAAGGTTCAAAAGTCACTGAATGTAATAGTGTTGGATTTGAGAAACCCAAGAACACCAAGTACTGGGATAAGGGCAAGATACGGAACAACAACCGTGGTGCTCGAAAAATTGGAAAACAATATGAGAGAATTTAAGCTTGAACCAATAGCTCATACCATATAAAACAATAAACTTCAAATGATTCTGTCCCAGATTGAAAGGTCAGATCATTAAGAAATTAGAGGAACAAAGAAGATACCTTTTCTGCTATGGCTAGGGGAAGATATACACACCTACCAAGCAGGTGATAGGCTTACAAGGGAGACCTTTGAATGCATAAAATTAAAAAAAACTTTTGTACAAACAAGATTAAAGAGGTCAGAATTAAAAGTAAAATATTAAACTGGGGTGTGGGAAGGAATCTCTGCAGTCAATTTCTCTGATAAAGGTCTAGTACCCAACATATATAGGCAAATCTGACACAGAAATATAAGAACAAAAGTGCTTCCCCAACAGATAAATGGGGAAAGGAAACGAACAGGCAGTTCTCAAAGGAAAAAAATGCAGCCTATCAATAACCATATGAAAACATGCTCCAAATCACTAATAATGAAAGAAATGCAAATTAAAACTTCTCTGAGTTTTGACCTCATAACTAGAAGATTGGCAAAGAGGACAAAAAAGCATAATAACAGTTGTTTATGTGACTATGGGAAAGACAGGAACCCTTGCTGGAAATGAGAATTGATCCAACCTTTCTGGAAAGAAAACTACAATCTGAAAGCATAGTTTTTGACCTAGCAATACAACTACTAAGGGAATACTCCAAAGAGAGCAAGGATAGAAGAAAAAGAGCCAGCTGTACCTTTTATTACAGTAAGGTCCTGGAAGCAAAGTGGGTATCCATCATTTGGGTGAATACCTAATTATATTATGGGATAAGAATGTGATGGAATGTTATGGTGCTATGTGAAATGAATGACTGATTCAAAGACTGAAACGAACTGATTCAAAGAAAAGTGAGCAGGACCAGGAGAACAAATTTCATAGTACAATATTTGAAAGAAAAATAACTTGGACTTAAAAAACCCCAGAATACAGGGACTAACCAAAATTCCAGAGACTACTGTGCCCTGAGAGTAGTCAGGTGTAAGACAAAAAACACTAGCACACAGGAGGGCTGCTAGCACAAGTTCACTCTTGTTCTGGTCAAACAGGAAAGAGAGCTTCAAGGGGTTAATAATCTTACTTTATTCTAGTCTAGTACTTTCACAAAGGTTGCACAAAATAAGCACAAGATCCTACCGGATTCCCTAATCACCCTTCTCAAAGGGGCCGGTGAGAAGGGGGGCGGGGCAACTACCCCTACATCTTGATGGGGTCAATTGAAACAGGAACAACTTGTTCATTCCTCTAAATCCCTTCAAGCCCTGGAGGCAAACACAGATTCCCCTCAAGCTTTGATGGCAGCTGATCAAGGTACAAACAGCATTCCAGCTTGTGACTTCAAACATAAAGCTTCCCCAACTTACTGACCAGTTCCCAGCTGCTTTACAGGGCATCAGACAAAGAAGGCATATTGTTAGCAATAGCCTCACAAGTTTACATCACCTCATCCCTGTATCTCACTGCGCAGTCACAGTGGATGTTTACAAGTTCAGTACATGTTTATATTATTTATCATTATGTAACAGTGCCCAAGAGTGGTCAATATGTTGAACCATGAGCCAGGGAAACTGAGATTGTTATGGCCATGGATCCTGGGAAACTGAACTCTAAGAAATAATAACAAAAATCTACTTTACACACACTAAAATCTACCTTACTTACACTAAAATCCACCTTACTATACCAGGCCACCTAATGATCAGACCAACACAATCTTTCCTTTATAGATATCACACCCAAGGTGACTGGTCATCAGGACCCTCTGGAGAAAGAAGATTGAGAACCTTTAAGAGTCTGCAGTTCTGGAGCTATGAGTTGCCTTCATCATGTGTTCCCTACGTACATGACTCTTTGACTTTAAATTTGTCTTAAAAATATGCTTTAAATTTGGGCTCACATTTTCTCTTCCCAAATTCTGTATTTGTGGAAGATTTTCAGAGGATAGCTATTCCTGAACATCATAGCAAAAGGCTCCCTGGCAGGCAGAATTGTACAGTAGAAAGAACAAATTATGCCTCTGATGCTTGGTAGCTGGATAAATTACTTACTCTTTCTGGGCCTCATTTACCTCACTTGTAAAAGGAGGGGGTTGGGCTCCATGGCCCTGCAGTCTCTCTCAGATCCTCTGCCAAGCTTTGTGAAGTTCATGTTGAAGGTTGCACATTTCTTTCACTATATCAACTCATAAAATGATGGATTCTTGAATTCTACCACTATCTAACATTCCTTTAAGAGTCCAGATGGTCTCCCTTCCTCTTTGTGCAGAGAGGGGAGACCAAAAGCTTGGAGAGAGCTGCCGCTGACTCTCTGGACTTCTTTCTCCACCATAACCCATCGACCTTCTCACCTGGACCACGCCTCCACTCTGCTGTTCCTTCCTCTGATTGATCAGGTCCTGCCTGAGCTTCCACTTTAAGGAAGGGCCCAAGCCAGCCATTTTCACTCCTTCATTCTTCTCAAGGCTCTGTTCCTCTCTCTCAGGACTTCCTTTTCCACCATGTCCCCACACACCTTCTCCCTGACCCATACCCCATGCCCTCCTTTACACCTTCTTCCGGGGTCCTGACTTTCCCCATTAGAATGTAAGCTCCTGGAGGGCAGGGGCTCTTTTTCTTTTGGCTTCTATTTGTATTCCCAGAGTTGAGCACTGTGCCTACCACATAGTAAGCCAAACGATCTAGTGGCAGTCAGGTATACAATGGCAGGGGGCTAATTTTTACTTCATTCATTTATTACTAATAATCTCTGGGAGGGCCTCATTCCAGGATTCGACAGACTGCATTCACACCAAAACACACTCATGATGCTGGAGGGAAGAGGGTGGCTTTAATTAGCTCTAAAGAATCATAGATCATTGGCGATACACACCTTTATCCTTGGTCAGAGTTCCACTTCCAGGAGGCTCACGAATTCCACAAAGAGAAGCTGCTATCCCCATCACAAGCTCTGCAAACTGGGCCAAGTTTCTTCCCAGCTCTGACACTGAGTGTTCTGAAGACCCTTAGAGCTCTGTCCATTCACACACTATGGGCTCTTTGAGTGCTGCCAGTCCATGGCCCAGGCCTGAACTTCTACGTTCCTAGGATCCTCCCAGCTCTGCCATTCTATGTCCTATGACCTTCTCAACTCTGACATCTACTATTGCAAGATCCTTTCCATTGCTGACAGGCACTGGGTTAGGCCCACTGGCTCAAAATTTTGTTTTTTTTGGGGGGGGATGGTATGGGGGTGGGGAATATTCAAAAAATGTAAGTTAGTGCTAGAAGGGACATTAGAATATAAAATGACATAACAGCAAGGGGTCTTTGGAGGTCATCCAGTCCCTTCATTTTTACACATGAGGAAGCTGAGGTTTCAGGAGATTTCACTTCCTAGAGTCATGGAGAGTAAGGATTTGAACTCAACTCTCTGATTGTCAGGCCATTGCTCTGTCTGCCTCTTCCTGCTGCCCCTCTGCTTGCCTCTAGTGCTAATTTTTCATTGCTGAGCAGCAGCTTCTTGCCCCGCTGACTATTAGCCCCGGATGGAAATGACCACTCGAACTACTTCCTCTCTATTTGCCCTCTCCCACCACCATGCCTTTACTCACGCAGGCCCCTATGCTTGGCATCCTTTATCCCCCATCTGCATTGACTGAAGTCCCTTCTCTCTCTCAAGCCCCAGAGAAGCTGAGGCATCCTCCAGGAAGGCTTCCCTGAAGCCTTGTAAATGTCTTTACCCTCCTCAAACTTCTCTTGACACTCTGGATTTCCAATCTGCTAGTCCCATGGGACAATCACAGTGGCTTTCTCTATATGATTTAGAAGCTTAGAACAATTTTATTTGCATAATCTTTGGAGTTTTACCTTGAATCATCCCTGTCTCCAATCCATTCCACATCAACCCCCCTCCTCTCACAACATTAACAACAATTTAGTGTTTTATGTGAGGATTATGAACTTAGCAATCAGAAACAAACTCAAGCATGTGATGAAGGAAAAGAGGCTCATATGTGATAAAAGAAACTCCTGTTACATGTAAGTTTAAAGTGTTTATTAAAGAAGTTATGACCAAATCATTCAATTTGTTCCCATGCCCTCTTCTGAATTTTTTGTTCTTTTCTTGTGTATTTTCTGTATTGATTTTTTTCCCTTCTTTTTTGCATCTCTGTCAAGTCCCACTAACTCCCTCACCTTCCCCCACTCCAAGACTATGCTATCTATCTTCATCTGCGTAGTATTCCCAGCAGGAAGCACCAAGAGCCCTGTCAGCACCCAGTATCCCTATCCCTCAGTGAATACTTGCAGACTTGACTTGAAAATTCCAGGTCAGGAATGGAGACCATAGACCCTACAGCTGGAAGGGGTCTCAGAGATCATCTGGGGCAATATCCCCAACTCCCCCATTGTATAGAGGAGAATGGGAGGCCTAGGAAGGGAGCCTTGCTTGCCCAAGCTCACCCAGCCCATGAGGTAGGAGCCAGGTGCTTTGACTTCCAGACCAGGGCTCTTCCCATTACACCACTAGGTGCCTATGCTGGCTCAGGCCCCAAGAGCCCAGTGCCCCTTTGCTAGGCTCACTACTGCTCTCAGTCCAGGTTATCTACCTCCTCAGCCTCTCAGGATCCCAAACAAAATCCTCTAGCCTCCCTGTCAGACAGGTGCCTGGAATCCTTCACAAGCAATCTGAAGGAAACCCTCCCCAACTGCAATGCATGGAGGAAGGAGGAGGTGCCGGGCATGAGAATTTTAGGATGTCAGAGCTAGAAGAAACCTTGGAGATCCTGAGATACAATCCCATTATTTTCTTCCTGTGAGTGATTTTACAGAAATAGTTTTTTTTTTTTTCCAAAAATCAAACCAAACAAGACACTTGCTCTGGAATGGCACATTGAATGAATTTTTATATAAGGCAAATGCACACTAATGTTTTCATTTCTTGTCCTTTTTATATGGAAATATTTTTCTTTTTTCTGAATGTGAAGTTCAGAATAAAACAAAATAAAATCTCAACATTTATATAAAGGAAGAAACTACTTAAATGTTTCAATTGGGCTTCTTTTCTCTTGGAAACCTTGGCAAGACTTACTGAAATTGTTCGGGATATGCTGGAGCCAGCTCATACCAGCTGGAGAGAACCAATAGTGAAATTGTCAGTGTGATCCTTTACAGCACAGAAATTGGCAAATGTTATAAAACAGGGCTTGATTTATTGTTTTGTTGATTGTTTAGATTTAAGAGAGTGATGGAAAAAATGTTAATAGTTCAGATTGATCTTAAAAGTGTGTCATGCATACTTTTTTTGAAAAGCTGGCTGTTAAACATTTACCAGTGCAGGTTAATCAAATTCCTGGGAGTGTCAAAGCTGTAAAGGACCTTGGAGATCAAACACCTTCATCAACCTTCAGGAAGACCTTAACAGGGGAAAGGACCTGTCAAAGATCATG
The DNA here is from genome assembly GCF_011100635.1 of Trichosurus vulpecula. Taxonomy (NCBI): domain Eukaryota; kingdom Metazoa; phylum Chordata; class Mammalia; order Diprotodontia; family Phalangeridae; genus Trichosurus; species Trichosurus vulpecula. Next base: position 60,194,161 of record NC_050582.1, read on the forward strand.
CAGCTAGCAGGTGGCAGAGGGTGTACTGGATCCTCAGATCTCTAGGTTCTTCATCTAGTGCTCTTTCTGGATCCTCCAAGCAGCCTTTGCTTTAAAAGCTTTAAAAAAGTCTTCTATTACCAGATGAAATTCTTATTATAAGGACAGAAGTCAATGGTCCTAAGAGAGAATTTTGTCATCCTGAGCTGCACCAATATGCCCAGAATCTGTATTTTATCTGGGGAGGTGTATTCACCTCCACCTCTTCACATCAAAACCTTCCCCAGATTAGCCAGTGGTGTTCAGGAGTTGTTCTGACCATAAAAGCTATTCCTATGCAGACACTGAGGGGGTATCATGACTGTGAAGCCTGTGGTGATGATCTTCTTGGAGATTGGCTAGACTAGTGCTCAGACTTCAGAGAACCAGTTCTTCACTGGGACTTCGCTGGAAGCCTTTGGGCTTGCTAGATCCTGCCAGAAGGTGTGCCCATTTGAGAATGAGAGAACCTTCTGTCTCTTCTGCCTCCTCACCAGGCACCAGGAGGGCATTGTAAATGAAGAAGTTTACAGACATACACCAAACATAGACTGCCCTTCTACGGGTTATGGGCAATGCTTTGCACATGCCAGTCATTTAGAAATGTGTCTAATTTGCCAATCAACACTCATGTTCATTGTTGTCCTATATTCTTGAAGATGACCAAAACAACAACACCATGTTGAGGTCGAGGGCATTTGTCCAACTGTGGCTGATCGGAAAAATAGAAGCTTGGAAGGCTCCACCACAGATGAGACACAAATAGTCCACATAAACATCTGGAGTGGAAATGTCCCAATTTGTGCATGTCATGTTTCTTTTGAGCTAGTACAATTCTTCTTTGCCCATAGAGCACAGCACCTTCTTTGATGTGGATACAAAATGTTAGATGGGACTGTGTCAGTGACTCCTACGTCTCAAATCTATTCCAAAGTTCTTCAGAGAGACCTTCAGAGTGTTCTCATATTGCTTCTTCTGAGCTTTATGTGAGTGCCTGCCTTGTGTGAGTTTTTCATAAAATAGTCTTTCAGGCAGACATACATTTGGAACTTGAACAACATGGCTAGCCCATCGGAGTTGTGCTCTCTTCAGTAGTTTGAATACTTGGCAGATCAGCTCAAGAAAGGACCTCAGTATCCTTATCTTGCTAGGGAATCTTCATAATCTTAAAGCAATTCACATAGTAGTTTCCTGGCCTGGTGCTGGTAGACTGTCCAGGTTTCATAGGCATACAACAATAAGATCGACACAATGGCTCTGTAGACCTTCAGTTTGATAGTCAGTCTAATAACTCTTCTCTCCCACACTTTCCTTCAGAGCCTCCCAAACACTGAGCTAGCTCTGACAATGCATGTGTCAACCTGATCATCTGTATGTACATCCCTGGAAAGTATATTGCCAAGGTGAGTGAACTCACAGCATTCAAAATTTCTCCAGTTGCTATAACCAACGGTTGCACTTATGGATGGCGTGGTGCTCCTGGTGGAAAACTTGTGTTTTATTGGTGTTAATTATCAGGCCAAAATTAGCACAAGCAGGAGAGCATTGATCCATACTCTGTTGCATCTCAGCCTCCGAGGCTGCATCGGGAGCACAATCATCTCTGATGCTTGCTACCTCTGTGACTGTAGGCAAGTCACTTAAACTTTCAGTGCCTCAGTTTTTGTCTGTGAAGAAAAAGATTGTGCACCAACTCCCCCTCCACTCCTGTACTGTGTACCTGAAGGAAAGCTCAGTAACCTCAGGGACACAGAAAATCCAAAGCAGCACTTTCTTAATGTTTTCTACTCTGGAATGGACCTCTGCTTCTGTTTTTCAAATTTTCGTAATGAAAGAAGTCATAGCTATCCCTGCTCATGCCCCCGTTCCTCAAGCAGCTCTGTAAGACTGCAGATTTCAGAACAGAAGGCGAACTGCCTTAGTAGAAATCATAGTGTGTGGGATGGATTTTACGAATCCAAGAATTAAAACAGAGGCATCTCAAGGTGAAAGTAGAAAGGAAAATTTATTACGATCCTGCAGGAAAGGGCAACCCGGACATCGAAAGGACTGGGGGTCCTCTCAGTGTCAGAGCGCACTGGACACAGAAAATTGGGGTGTTTATATAGGTCCCTAACCGCAATTCCCCCTCCCAACCTCCTTCCTCTCAGCTTGCAGACGTAAGCTTTGAGGGTACAATCTGGATGCGATAAATCTACCCAGGGACAATGGCAAGGAACAAACAGTATGGTTATTTTTGACAAGCAGGTGATGGACATGAACTTCCCACCATTTTTATCCCATTCTCCAATCAATCTGAAGTGAGAAATCTATCTTAATGACAATAACAATGAACAAATAGTTTGGTTATCTGTGACAGGCAGAAGCCAGTTGTTGGTTACCTCATCTTCACATCTGTGGCAAACCAGCCTTTCCCATCACCCATACATCTGTGACGGATATCCCCAGCACCCTTACACCTTGTCTCCCATCATTCATACCTGACTGGTCTTGCACGCCTACATTGCACCTGGCTTTCCGGCTTTTCATTCATTTTTCTGCTGAGCTGAGGGTCCCTTATCCTGGGGTCAGTACACAGGGGGTGAGCATCCTGTGTCCTATCCTTGCTTTCAGAGGATTTTATGGTTGCTGACTTATTCACCTCAACCCTTCTTTCTTTCAGGCCTCTCGCCCTTAGGTAAATACACAGGATGCGAGCATCCTGTGTCCTGTTCTTAACCTCGGGGGCCTTACGGTCACTAGCTAAGCTTGTGGAGGGGAAAACATCTAAGTAGAGAAATGGCTTTACAGAAAGGAAAATATCTAAGTAGAGAAATGGGACTCACTATCCTACTTATTTCTATTTATCTAATTTGTTCCCTTTTATGAGAGGTCTTCACTCGTCCCACACAGACCCTCCTCTTTTATTTGCTCAATGAAGACCTCTCACACTAATCTTGATGTATTTTCTCCTTGAGTCTAATTAGCCTATTGAGGATATAAATTGGGGTTCTACACCCGCAGCTCCCATCTTGAGCCCAAGTAGCTGGTCTATAAGTTTGAATGATCCTTTCTGGGGGTCACTCATTACCCTTTAAGTAAGTATGGGAAGGATTGGTCGACTCGTTGACAAATCAAAGGGGCAGTCCTCTTTATAAATACAGATACAGACACCCAAAAGAAAATAATGATGCAATTGTCCCTTGAAGATTCAAAAAGTCTTTTCCTATACAGCTGTCTGGCATCATCAGCCCTTGGTATTTGTTCCACCCGTCTCCAGCACAGCATCCTGTCAGCATCTTCTTCTTCTTGTCTTCTTGTAGGAACCAGTTTCTTCCATTCTCCTACAAAAGTTACCTCAACACAACTTTGAGTTATCATTTCTATAACCTTTTAGTCATGCCATGTTTCCTTGATGGCATTTACAAAATAAACCACAAACCATTCCTTTAACATGACTAATTGTAACAAAACTTTAGACAAGCTTGATGTTAACCAAATAATATTCTCACAAGCACTTGATCTACTCCATCTTTCTTCCAAGAATTAAAAGACCCCAACTTCTCCAAGGCCTTATACAAGGCCCTTATAAGCTACCCTTAATTTATATGGGACCACACCCAGGAACACTAGTCCCAGTCCTATAGTAACCTAAGATGTTCCTTAATCAATTATTTCAATAGATCTGTTACTGTACTTACAAAACCTTCTGATTATAGAAATTTGCCACCAAGAGATCAGGAACTTGTAGTCTAGTTTCCTGTCAACTCCAGGTAGAAGTTATGTCAAACTGCAAGCTGCATTGAGCCAGGCTCAAAGTCTGCCAAGCTTCAGCTAAGGGATCAAGTCAAGAGGGTCCCACCTCAGCACAGACTGAACAGTTGCCCTCCTAACTTTACCATGAAATCATACCTGCAGTTCATGCCTGTCCTTCACAGGGCTGCTGCTGCATCATAGATCAGTGGCTCAGACAGCCTTCCTTGATATTCACACCTGGAGTTAGACTCAGAAAAACAGTCAGTTAACAGTCCCATTAAGTCTCTGAATGGCAAGTTTCAACAATCAGTTTCTTGAGGAACATCCTTAAAGTGAGCCTTAAGTAGCTTGCATGCATTTTCTCCCTTGTTCATAAAATCTTCCCATTAAGATCATAAGTTATTGTTCTAACACATTTGCATCAGTTTCCCAGACTCTTCTATTCTCCTCTAACTGTGCCTGACCTGAAAGAATGAGATATTCTTCAAGAACTGAATCATATAAATATGATGGGTTCAAATATTAACTTCATCTTTACATTTTGTATCATGGAATGAATTCAAATTCAAACAGCCACATTTAACTTGTTCATCAATGCAAAAATATTCTACAACTTATCTCTCTTGAAGAGACTTACTCATTGAAATTCTTTCTCCCAAACTGGAAATGTCTCTGATTTAATTCCAGTAATTAATTACACCATTTGTCTTAATATCCAATTGCTTTTACATTTAAGGGCCTTACTCCACATAGATACAGAGTAACTTTAAATCCCAGCCTTAATCTATGGGATAATGATTCAACCTTACATTTGTATCTTTATTTTACAAACTTCTAAATTGTTCCCATTAATATTTAGAAAGAATATTATCTTTCATATGACTATACAAGAGCACCAATTTCCCCAATCATTTGATATTACTGGATAATTCTTACTTAATATAACTTAGTACAATCACTCAAATTTGGTTTTCCATTTTTGAAACTTCAGAGAATTTCAGTTTATATATATATATGTCATCTGTTGTTTTCTATCCCTACCTAAACCTTGTACCTGGTATAAGAATCTTTTTAAAAAAATGAGCTCATCTACCTTTTTAAACTATCAGACAAATACCTTAATAAAGGAGAAATAATCTTGCTTTTACCATTATCTTATACAATTTGTGCAAAAATCCAAATTTAAAATCTATTTATCAAAGCATAAACCAATAATATACATCTGTATATAATTCTTAGAGAAATCAATCTGATCCTGTTAATTTTCTCAAATTTTGCTTTCCTATTTAATTAGACATCTATCACATTACATCTTTGTCTAATCATCTCCTCCTTTTGTAGGATGTTATCTCTATATGATATTTATTTGGGGAAATATAGGTCAAAATTGTAAGCTATTCATTCTTGCATCCCATTGTAGTGACTCAGAGATATTCCAGTATCTATCTATTATCTAACAGATATAGTATTGTTTACAAAACTTCTTGACAACATAAATTTGCTATGAAAGAAAAGAGGGACAATGTCATATATCTTAACAGAAGGAAAGAACTTCCTTAGCTCTGTTTGATTCCAGGCATGAGTCACACCTGACAGACGATCACATAGTCACTAGATGCTGAAAGCACGGCTTGGGAGTAGTTCTCAACCTGTAGTGCATGTCGTTCTACTATTGGCTTTATGGCACCTGTCCCTGTAATCAGAGCTTAAAATAATAGTAAATCGAAGTCCCATAGAATCTTAAATAGCAAATGAATGTCCTTCAGATAGTACTGTCCCAAATTTGATTGAGCTAATAATTATCAAATCAATGTACATATCTTTTCTGTCTTCTAAAATACTTCCTCATATTTTCTCAACATAACAACTATGTAGGGGTCAGGAAGGGCTTGAATAACTCCCATTTGTCCCCACACCTTCTTATATGCCTTTCGTATTTCCAATCAAACCTTTATTTATCTTTTCCAAATCTCTCAAACCCATTATTCAGCTTCCCTTTATGTTTCAACCATAAGACAAAATAGTTCATAAAATAGTACTTCTTACTGACATAACTGTCTGTACTGTAATCCCATTCCAGCTTCTTAAACAAAACAAAGAGGTTAATGACCAACCTCACAGGTTGATGGATTTATGTCCCTGCTTACTCATTCTGGAGGAAAGGGACACTTTTACCAATTAAGTCTTATACACATTAATAAGGTCTAACTCTTGCTTAAAATCACAAAAATACTTTTCAAAACCATTTCTAGAATTATTTCCCTTTTTTAAAGACAGTTTACAATTTATCCTGATGTTAAAAGGAATACTCACTAAGCTTTTCTGAAGAAAATTATTTGGAAAGTTTTAAAATGATAGACATCTCTTTCTCACTAAACTTTTCTGAAGAAAATTATTTGGAAAGTTTTAAAATGATAGACATCTCTTTCTTTCTCCTTAAAGCAAATTAACCCTTATACATTAGAATTCGTTAACTAAGTTGGTGGAAGATGTCCTCATTCTCAAATATTTATACAGAATTCCTAGATATTACAAAGTTCCTTAGTTAAAAAGGTGTTGCAATGTGGAGGACACTTAGTTTCTTATAAGTTAAGAACATACTCAATTAAATTAGCCTTATCTTTGTTTCAGTTAAACCTCAATTTCTTAATTAAGTACAATTCTTAATCTAACAACATCCAGATTAACAACGTAGGTAATGCAATGTTAATCAAGTTATAGAATATAAGAAAATTTAGAAATATATGAGCAAATCAAATCTGGAGTCATAATCACTAGTGGTAACATTTTAATTTCTAAGGCCCAATACTCTTAGCATTGTAAAAGATTATAAAATCATATTTTCTTAACAGTTTACAACATATCCTGAATTGACAGAAATTGCAAGAGGAGATTCTTGTTTGAACAGGGCCTGTATAAATACTTGATTTATAGCAAAAACAATTTTAACTGAACTTCCTTTTTGATAAAGACAAAACTTGGATTTCTTAGGTTACAGCAATTGTCCAGCTTCTTAACCTAATACAATTCTAACAAATTTTAGATCATAGAATCATTAATCTCATTACCAACACATGGAGGTTTAAAAGTAATATTACTTGCTCATAACCAAATATAACAGTTTCAAACTATCACATTTTTATCATACCCTTTTTAAAGATCAATTCATATACATAACAAAATTTAGACCTCACAAGGGTCTCTCAAATTTACAGCTTAAGAGAACTATAAAAATACAATTTAGAAATAAGATGACTTCAATTACATTTTCAGATTATCACATATAGAAATTATTAATCCTATTACTTCTGGTATTTATATGTATTAACATTAATACATATAAATACATATATTAATACATCAATACCTTAAATATTAGCTTTAGCCAAATTAAAATGCCCCAGGAATTTGAGAGAGGTGTGGCCACTTCCCTTTGTGTGGCAGCAAGAACTTGGGGGCTTGAGAGGAGAGGTTCCTCTGCTTGCCTCCCCCCTTTTCCCAATCATTACTCTCTTCCCTTATCTGATCCAAGATGGGAATCTGCTAAAAGGTTTTAGCTGCTCTAACTTTTATTGCATCCCTGGCTTGGTCAGAGACAGGACAACAACTAACTTTCACCCAGGTGAACTTCACTTCTGTGTTCACTGCTTAAAAACCTTCTTTATCCAATCAGGAGGAACACATTTCCCTTAAATCTGAGGGAAAAGTTTCCCACTTTCTTTCTTATCTCTCTTCACCCCAAATGTGGCCAGAATTGGAATGGAGGGAAAAGAAAGAGCACTTTTCCTACAACTTCCCAAAAGTTTCCAAAACTTTTACTCTCAAAACCTCTATTCACACTGTCCATGCAAATAGATTATATCTTCCTTAAACTTCCTTGCCTTTCCTTTCTGGTGGACTTTTTGATTAAAGCCCCTTTAAAACTGCACACACCTTGTTTCCTTCTAATTCTGACCTGACACTTCTCTTATTCTCTTTAATGACTGTTCAGTCTCTCAACCTGTTTCTTTTTCTCCCCAGCCTTCCAGGGACCTTTCTTTGGTTAATTACTTCCTTTTCAACTTCCCTTTTCCACCTAAAAATACTTTTCTCTCTCTTTCTCCCCCACCCGCCCTCTGATGCTGCCTGCTGCCACAGTCAGAGAGGAAGGGGAAAGAAAGGGCTGCACTCTTACAGATAATACACTCTCTTCACACAGAAACACAGACAGCTACAGACAGAAATCCACAGAAAGAATCCAGAAGCTCAGGGGGGATTGTCAGACATCCCCGGATTCCTTTCTTTCCTCTTTTTCTATCCCAGCGTCTCTAAGCCTACTCCCAGAGGGCTATCTTCAGGGATATTAGCTGTCTTAGAGTGTTCCTTTCTCAAGACTTCACAAAGTCTTATCCGGGGGGACAGGGACCCTACAGACACCAACTGTCTAGGTTCTCCCTCTCTCGTCCCCCTCCCGGTCACCCAAGGCCCTATTGCCCTGGGCCGTGTGCACACCACTTACGGACCGATCACCAACCCAGCTTCCTCAGCTGTCTCTTCAGTCTTCGCTAGCACAATCAGGAGCTCCGTTCTATTTCGTCTCTACTTTCTCCGAGTTCCTCTCTTCGAGATCTTTTGTCCTGCCAGGACGAGCTCTCCCCAGTAAAACCCCAGGACCTCCGGAAAAATAAATCCGCTGGGTACCCTGCCCCAGGGGTCGCGGTGAGACAGCTTCCTCCCAGGCGACGACTGAATCTCGGTGGGACCTCCAACTGTGTGTGATGGATTTTATGAATCCAAGAATTAAAAACAGAGGCATCTCAAGGTGAAAGTAGAAAGGAAAATTTATTACGTTCCCACGGGAAAGGGCAACTTGGACACCAGGAGCACCGGGGTTCTCAGTGTCAGAGCGCACTGGACACAGAAAATTGGGGTGTTTATATAGGTCCCTAACCGCAATTCCCCCTCCCAACCTCCTTCCTCTCAGCTTGCAGACGTAAGCTTTGAGGGTACAATCTGGACGCAATAAATCTTCCTAGGGACAATGGCAAGGAACAAACAGTATGGTTATTTTTGACAAGCAGGTGACGGACATAACCTTCCCACCATTCTTATCCCATTCTCCAATCAATCTGAAGTGATAAATCTATCTTAATGACAGTGACAATGAACAAATGGTTTGGTTATCTGTGACAGGCAGAAGCCAGTTGTTGGTTACCTCATCTTCACATCTGTGGCAAACCAGCCTTTCCCATCACCCATACATCTGTGACGAATATCCCCAGCACCCTTACACCTTGTCTCCCATCATTCATACCTGACTGGTCTTGCACGCCTACATTGCACCTGGCTTTCCGGCTTTTCATTCATTTTTCTGCTGAGCTGAGGGTCCCTTATCCTGGGGTCAGTACACAGGGGGTGAGCATCCTGTGTCCTATCCTTGCTTTCAGAGGATTTTATGGTTGCTGACTTATTCACCTCAACCCTTCTTTCTTTCAGGCCTCTCGCCATTAGGTAAATACACAGGATGCGAGCATCCTGCGTCCTGTTCTTAACCTCGGGGGCCTTACGGTCACTAGCTAAGCTTGTGGAGGGGAAAACATCTAAGTAGAGAAATGGCTTTACAGAAAGGAAAATATCTAAGTAGAGAAATGGGACTCACTATCCTACTTATTTCTACTTATCTAATTTATTCCCTTTTATGAGAGGTCTCCACTCGTCCCACACAATAGGTCTAATTCAACTACATTCATAACTATAATAATTCCTTTTGCAATAGCACTTTCACATTTTTAAAGCAATGGCTTTAAAATAATTCTATAAGTCACCATTGTCCTGTCTTCAAATACTAGCAAACTGGGCCCCTGAGAAGGCAAGTGATTTGCCTAAGGGCATGTTCAGGGTGAAGGAGACAGATAAAGCAGCCAATTGAGTCATGGGACAAGTATTAAAACAAAGTGAAAAGACTTAAAAAAAACCAGAATTAAGTGTAAGGTACATATTATCACAAGCAACGTACCTGGAATTGGAAAGAGAGGGAAAGTGAATGGTAACTGGAAAATTAGGTGCAGTCTTGGTTCCAAAAAAGATACACTGTCAGGTGACCTGTTAGAGGATGACTATGGGGTTTCAGCCCTGGCTGGCTTGAAGGGTTATTCTGTCCCTGACAATAATAGAGAAGTTCAGAAGAGGCCTGTGTTTGAGGGGAAAGATAATGACTTCTCTTGTGAACACATAGAGTTTGAGATGCCTATAGAATATCCATTTCAAAATGGCAGGCATCCATTGGTAAGGAAGTAGAGGGATAGGTCTCCACACATATATAGCCTTGGTGAGCAAAGATTGGAGTGCTCTCCTATATGTGCTATGAGAAGAGAGCTCATGTCCAGAGAGTAGGAGCACCTCAAGCGTGGCTGGTCTTGTCCAGGCTCACTTTGCATTTGCCTGAATGGCTTGTTTCAATTACGTTTAAAGGAAAGGAGACAAAGGTGAAGATGGAGGAGGAAGAAGAGGAGAAGAAGAGGAAGCAGAAGCAGCAGCAGAAGAAGAAGCAGAAGCAGAAGAAAGAAGAAGAAGAAGAAGAAGAAGAAGAAGAAGAAGAAGAAGAAGAAGAAGAAGAAGAAGAAGAAGAAGAAGGAAAAGTTTTTATATAACATTTCAATGTTTGCAAAATAAAAGCTCATTGGGCCACCAGGGCAGCTCCTGAAGAAAGCTTGAACCACTTTTCACCAGGACTGAGAACAGGAGGTTGCCAAAGAGGATATTGTCAGCCCCATTGCTGGGGAAGCTGGCCCTGAGGCAGAACATCAGAAACCATGATAAAAGCAGACCCACACCCTCCTACCCAGCTTACCTCTATTTCTCCTTATAGCTGGAATCAGCAGAAACAAGTCCCTCCACTTTGGCTACAGAAATGCTGTTGGCTCTCAGAACCACCATGGCAACCTGGTGTCATCATCTGAAAGGAAGAGGGAGGTAGTGTCCCCAAAACTCCCACCCCATCCCCACTTCACTTCCTCAGTCTGAGCTGGCTTCATTCCACCCCTGTCTTGGCACTCTCCCTCCTGACCTCCAGAAAGCATGCTGTCAGGGACTTAATCCTTACAGTTTTGGAATCCTTCCTCCCACCCATCACCCCCAGCTCCCCATCTTGGTGAGTAAGCACAAATTCACTTATAGCACTCTATCTAGCCAGACCCATATCAAGTCATGCTTGTCCTCTCTACTTGCAAATTCAACTCATTCATTGTGACATAGAGGAAAGGCCTCTAGGTTTGGACTTCAATTAATCAAACAATAAATATTTATTAAATACCTACTAATACCAGGCACTGTCCTAAGCAATGGGATGGGAAGGCAACAAATCTGGACTTGTATCCAGGTCATTCCTTAGCACTGTTTTCCTTCTATATCTTCCTTGAATTAATGTCTACAATGTTTTATGATCATTGAAGGCTCAAAGTGGGAAAGATCTAGAGCAGAGGTGGGGAGCCAGCGGCATCAAGGCCACATGTGGCTCTCTAGGTCCTCAAATGTGGCCCTTTGACTGAGTCCAAACTTCACAGAACAAATCCCTTAATAAAAGGATTTGTTCCGTAATACTTAGATTCAATCAAAAGCCCACACCCATATGAGGCTTCCAGGCTGCAGGTTCCCCACACCTGGTCCAGAGTATAACCTGAGCAGAGTTTCTACAACACTAGGGCTCTCTAACCTATGACTGGCCCCAGACAGAAAATAACATGTTTTCAATGCCCACCTCCCACCCTCTTCCTTCTGAAGTGACTGTGCAGAAGCTATGCCTACTGCTAATTGAAGGGAGATGTGACAATGTCTCTAAAGCAGTGAGAAAGTCGATATAGGCCTCAGTCAGGAAGCCACAGGTCAGATAGTACATCCCTCCCTCCTGGGAACATGGAGGCTGGTGGGGGAGGACTATTTCAAGGATCAATGTGCTCCTCCTGTGTCAATTCATCCCAATTTCACTATATCCTAATTCTTTTTTCTTTGTCCTGTGGGAATAGGGCACAGGGGAATGCTGGCAAAGTCTTTGGAGGAGGATAGGATCCCAATATGGGCTGTAGGCTGCAGCCCCACCCTTCAGGAGTGAGGCCCCGAAGAGGAAGAATTGTGTTGTTGAAAGCTGCATCAGTGGGGCCCTACCTCTGGTTGTCATGGTGACTTGTCTGTTACCAAGGAAATCTTATATCTTGAGTCAATGGTTCTGTTAATAGCTCCTTATTAGGCTGGTATTATAATGATCCATCAGCTAACAAGAGGAGGGGGCTTCTTTCCCCCTTTGTTCTGAACAGCCAACTGTGCACAGACTTAAATCCCTAGGTACTACAATCTAACATACAAACATATAACAAACATATTGCAAATCTCATACATGTATACTTATATATGTATCTCTCAATATATGTATGAGAGAGAAAGACAGACAGACAGACAGACAGACAGACAGAGAGAGACAGAGTAGAGAGAGAAGCTAACTTCAGGTAGTATGTAAAAAAAGATATTTAAACCAGCTGTGGCTAGAAGAATTGAGTCAGAAGAAACAAACATGGAATCCAGCATTTCATTCAAGGACTCAATGATCACCTCCTAACTGGGTACACAAAAGTCTATCCTTATGCTTGAAATCTTGAATTTCCCAACAGAATCTCTGAATGTTACGGAATGCTGTGCAGATCACATGTGCTTTAAGGGTTACAAAGGACCCTTCACATGCCCCCTTTTGATATTCAGAAGAGCCCTGTAAGAACTCTCACCCTAATTCCAAAGTGGAAAATGCAAGTATTATGAAGCCCATTGCCCAGATGGAGGAAAAGAGGCCCAGAGAAGGGAAATGACCTTCCTGGAAAGGGAGTTGGTTTGGGGATGGCCATGGGGGTAGGGTTAAGTTGCACAACCTCTAAGTGCTTCCCTTCACCCATCTAAGCACTCACTCCCCAACCTCCAGAGAAAATACCTTTGGGGACTTCATCTTTACCGTGTTGGAATCCTCCTCCCTGCCCAGTCTCCTTGGTGAGTAAACACAAAGTCACCCGGCCCACTACATTCAGCCAGACCCATGCCAAGTCATGCTTCCCTTCCTCTCCAGGCAGACAACCAGGCTATGACCTTGGCATGTTCCCTGGGAAGATATCAGGCACATATCCTCTGAGATCCTTACATACTTTTCTGCTAACTAAGTACTCAGAGGAAATGCTTAAACTCTGGGCTACCTTTACTTTTCTGTTGATTGTCTAGACGTAAGAGAGTGGTGTAGAAATGTTAACAAAGAAGATTAAACTTAAGCATGTTTGATAGTTTTTCCCCCAGAGAGCCAGTTGATAGACATTTACCAGCACAGCTCAGAACTCGTTTCATCTCTCCACCTTCTGAACTGTAAAATGGGCTAAGGATAAGTGCTCTCCCTCTCTTCTAAGGCTGTCTGAGCCAAGTGGTTCCCAACCCTTACAGCTCTGGGAGAGCAGCTACTATCACCCGGCACTTTAAGGTTAGTAAAGCCTCCTCTATGTCTAACACTGGGTGTGGATTAAGTCAATTTTACTGAATTAGAAAAATTTAGAGATTAGAAAATTAAAAATTTATTTTATTCATTCATTTTATTTATTTAAATTCGAATTAGAAAAAACTGGATTATTTTACTGAATTACAAAAAACAACAAAGTTAATTTTGAAGAACAAAAGGTCAGGAACTTCAAAGCAACCAAGGAAAAAAGATGTAAAGGATGTAGATCCAGCAGGATCAGACCTTGAATAATATTATAAGGTGAGAGCATTGTTGAAGCACAAAAGGATAATTTCCATCTTTTTCTAAATAAACCAGTTTATCATTTCCAATACCATAGCAATATTCCAACCCCATCACATACTGTGTGAGAGATTGTCTATGAACATTTTTTCCCAATTCTCTGCATTCCTTTTATTCTTGGCTACATAGGTTTTATTTAAACTATATAAATAATATTAAAAAATTTAAAAGAAAATAAAAATGAATGTTGGAATAAAAAAATTAAAAATGATAAGCCAACGGGCAAAAGAGAGAAGATGAAAAACTACTCCTCCTATCCGAGAAGTGATCAAATTATAATGTAAAGAAAAACATAAATTTTCTGATGGGGCCAGTGGGGAAATTGTTCTTCAAACTATTCCTTTTTTAAGGAGAATTTAATTTTTATTTGCTGAATTAAATTGGGCGTTATGAAGTGAGGGACACAGATTATAAACGGCTATAACAAAAATGAATAAATTTATTTTTTTAAATAGCCTTCAACTCTGTGGCTTCGTCTTTTAAAACTCATCCTTTCTGGTTGAAACCTGTGAATTTATCTTAAAGATCAAAAGGACATTTAGAAACATGACTCAGCACCTTCTCTGCCACTTAAAGTCTTTGAGTTTCTGGGGCACAGAGAGGTTAATCAACTGGTCCAAAGACACAGAACTAGTGTATTAGAGGCAGCATTAGAACCCAAGTCTTCCTGCTGCCTATGTGAGCTCTACCCACTAAGACACATTGCTTCTCATTAAATTTTACTTAGGGTCAATCTTCATTCTCTCAGACTTTGTTCCTTAGAAATAACAAGTCAAATTCATTCAACAAACAAACCAAAATGCAAGCAGTAACCTGTAACCAAGTTGGGTCAGTAATTAAGCTGGAGAATTCTGGTTTGAATAAAAATTCAAGGAGTGGCTGTAAAGTCAAGAGAATGGTTTTCTCTACTCTCTTTAGGACAACCCTCATTTGGAGATGGAAATTTCATCATCTCAGTTTAAAAACTAATGTCATGACTTGAGAGTCAACATTGTCTTCTGGCTTACTCCTCCAGTCTGATAAGTCTAAGTTGTATCATCATTATTTCTGAAATCAAGTAATTATTCCTCACCACTCACACTGGGAACAGGAAGGAATCTATGTCTAGAAAATACCAATGGAAAAACATTTTCAAAACTGATCATATTAATAAAGGCCACAAATTAGAAAGTGAAAAAGGAAGGAAGGTGATGCAGTGATAGAAGAGATTGGTGGCCCAGGTCAGAGTGAAAGGGACATAGGGATATGTAAGGACAGTAACGTCATTGCTCTTGACCTGGGTTGGCTCCTGATTCTACTAACCATGCTCACTAGTGGGAGGTTACTTGTGGCCAGCCAATGGTCAGAGCCAAAGGATATACCCAATCAGTATTAGTTCTGAGTCTCTTATTAGTCTCTTATAATTAGTCTCCTCTAGGAGCAGCTAGGTAGTACAGTGGATAGAGCACTGGGCCTGGAATCAGGAAAATCTCAGTTGAGATGCAGCCTCAGATGCTTGTCCTCATTGAAAGCATTTGACAACATGACTGAAAACATCATGCTAAAAAGCCTGGGACCAAGCACACAGCCTTGTTTCACTCCACTGGCGACTGGGAAAGCACAAGAGCATCGTCCTCTCTCCAGAAGCCAGGCAAGCATGCCATCATGAAATTGATGTACAATACTGATGAACTTCTACAGGCAACCAAATTTTGACATAATTTTCCATAAGCTTTCATGATTGACAGCATCAAAGGCCTTGTTCAGATCTATAAACTTTGTACATGGAGTTCTGTTCTACTCCTGGCATTTGTCCTGGAGTTGTCAGACAGCAAACACGATATCAATGGTTCCCCAGCCCTCTCTGAAGCCACACTGGCTCTCAAGTAGATGACCATCTTCCAGGTGAAAGATCAAGGTAGACTTTAGCAAGAATCTTGCCAACAATGACTAAGAGAGAGACCTCCCCCATTCCCTGTGATTATCACAGGACAATCTATTACCTTTACTTTTATAGAGATGGACAAGGGAGATGTCCTTGAACTCCTGGTGTATAACCTCTCCTCTTGCAATATAACTGGAAAATTTCAGTCAGCTTTTGTGTGCTCTATGGACCCTTGACCTTGTGACTCTCAGCTGGAATAGAATCAGCACTAGACGATTTGCCACATGAAAGGAGCCTAATGGCATTCAAAACCTCTTCCTCAGTTGGAACTTCAGCTAAGGAGGGATTAACTTCAACCTGAGGTAAAAAGTCAATGGCTTCAGCATTGATTGATGATAGTCTGTTGAGGACACTATGGAAGTGTTCAGCCCATCTACCTAGGATCATATTCTTATCACTAATCAATGTGGTTCCATCAGCACTGAATAGTCGAGATGCGCTATAGGGCTTTGGCCCATAAAGAGTCTTCAGGGCATCGTAACAGCACTTTGAATCACTACTATCAGCATAAAACTGAATTTCATCTGCCTTCTTACTGAGCCAAGAATCCTGCATCTCTATGACATTTGCTTGTGCTTTATTTTTGATGGAATTAAATGCTACCGTATTAGAGATGGATGAACGATCCTTCTGGTAAACCCTGTAGAGTTCTTGTTTGTTTAGCAGCTGCTGAATTTTCCCATCATTTTCAACAAATCAGTCTTGATGCTTGTGAGGGTTCTGAGCCAGATGAGCAAATGCAGGGCTATACACCAAATCTCTCAAAGCTTTTTCTGTTCCTCTGTTGCCAACTGTGTGATGGCTCAACTTTCCCTCCAAGTTAACAACAACCTGTTCCCACTCAGAGAAGAATTTTAATCTGTTGACAGTAATTCTTCTGGTAATCATTTTGCCTTGGGGCCACTGTTTTTGTTGAATGTGAATATTTATCTTGGAAAGGATAAGTCTATGATCAGTCCAGCACTCTGTGTCACGTTAGTCACTCTCACATCCTGTCTGTCTCTTCTTAAAATCACAGAGTCTTTTAAATGCCAGTGTTTGCTGCAAGGGTGCATCCATGAAGTTTTATTGCATTTAGGTATTATTTATTGTCTTTAGGTTATTACACTCCTACTCAAGGGAGAACTTAAACTGGGAATGTCCTAGAATTCTTGAGTCAAGATACAGCCTTTATATAAGGGAATTTTGAGGTGTAGGAGAACAGAGAGCTTATAACATTTTATTAATGATTGTATCCCAATCATGAGGTGCTATTGATTTTCTTATGGCCCCAAGAGATGGTCTCATCTCCCCCTCTGCATTTTCTTTAGCTGAACAGAATGAAAATATTTATTCTTCTCCCCACAGAAGAGTGAAACATGTCTCATGTCAACAGATTTACACACTTCAAATGATGATGCACATTACAAATTGTAATTTTTGTAAATTTGTAAATTTTGTAAATTTGTAAAACTTCAGGTAACTGTGTGAATGACTTGTTTTTACAAAAAGATTTTAATCCAGAGTACTGATGTTTCCAGAAATGTTCTACAGACTTTTGTAGACAAACATTGAAATTGTGTTTCAGTTACATAGCTGGGGGAAATTTTTACAGAATCATTTTCTTAACATTAAAACAATGAAACAAAAGGAGTTTTGTACAGTGTAGGAGCCATTCAGAGTAACTGTCCTGGATATACAACATTATACTTTCTGTCACTCAGGTGCCTTATACCAAAGAGACAACCATGGCAAGGTGACCCAACCTGTCTTTACTTAGCATTACTTTGCCCCTCTTTGGAAGATAGAATTCAGCTGCCTTCTAATGCCTTTTGGGCAAAAAGAAGATATGCAGATGGAAAAGATCCAATAAACATAAAACATTTATCAAAAATAAATTAACACCAAAGATATCACATGCCCTGAGATGTAATCCCAGGTTACCATTTCAACGTAATGTACATGCAGGATCCAAAAATAAAATGTTATGAAATATTGAGCTGTACTGGGAATGTATAACTAGAAAGAAACTTTATCATCTCACCTAATTTTGATAAGGTAAAAATATTACTTTTTACTTCACTACACTACCTTTATGGGGGAAAAAGTGTGTGTGCATACATATACATAAGCATGTATACATATCAAAATACCTTTTCGGAAATTATGAAGCATTTGGGCTATAAAGTGTCAAGAGAACAAAGATTTTAGAGGTAACTTCACCCTGCCCCCTCCCCCACCAGACACACCTACACAAAAGCCAGTGTAATTTCTGTTCACAATTGATGATGAGTTCTTGAGTCTCCTGCCTGGCCTCTTCAAGAGGTCCTATAATCCAAGCTTATGTTCCAACCCTCATGTTTGAAAGATCACATGGCCTGGGGTTTGAACATTATTACTAACCTCCTCCCCCATTTTAGGGATAGCATGACTGAGGCCTAGGCAGGGGAAGAAAGGCTGGTGGGGGGTGGGGCAGGGCTGACAGAATGTAGATCCAGGCCTTTCTACTACACTTTACTAGAATTAGCCACTTTATTGTCATTGTTGTGTTGTTCAGTCCTGTCCGACTCTTCCTGACACTGTGGACCATAGCAGGCCAGGCCCTTCTATCTACCATTATCTCAGGAAGTCTGTCCAAGTTCATGTCATGCCTTGAGGCCCAATCTTCCTGGGCCTTTCTCCCAGGCTGCTTGCAGGCCCTGGGCTGTTAGTCCTGGTCCATTATTTTTTCATTGCAGGAGAGGCATGTCTCTGCCAGGTGCCTGGCCAAACTCAGTCACACTGCTGAGGAGAGCCAGGGAGGCGGCAGCTCCCAGTGAATGAGGCACCCCATGTACTGTTCACTGACCCACAGCCTGTGCCAGGCACCTATGTAAGGGGCCACCAACCTGCCCCTGTCCTAGGAGGGGAGCCCGTGCTGACCTTCCACGGGCCCAAGATGCGCAAGGGCTTCCTGTGCAGGGGATGGTGCGGTATAAACAAGTCAAGTCTGTGGTATGTTGTTACCCAAGGGGGAGTGAGAGTAGCGCAGCCCTGATGGGTGCTCTGGCCAGCTCTGGTACACTTCCAGGGGCATCTCCCCTCCCAGGCCCAGAGCCTGAACTTGTCACAAGTGGCTCATTGGCTGAGCCAAGCAGCCCCAGGAGCAGCCCCAGCAGCGTCCTTGGCAACCTCAAGCACAGCAACAGGTGCCCCAATAGCCAGATCAGTAGCCTCAGTCTCCCCAACTGACCCATTCTCCGCCACCTCCCTTGCCGCTTATTCACCAACAGACACCTCGGGAGCCTGAGTGGCAGCTCCAGGCTCCCCCTAAGTCTCCTCTGAAGCTTCAGCCACCCCTTCCCCAAATCCCAGCAGCAACCTCAGTCCAAGAAGCTCCCAGAGCAGCAGTTTTATCTCCAGTATGTATTTTATTCAAAACATTAAAGGGTTAATTGAAGAGGATGTGAAAGGGCCTCCATTGCTTTTGTAAACCACCACATTTTCAGTATGTGTGCTCAGAAGACACCAAAGCCTAGCCTGTCCCAAGAGGGTGAAGCCTTAGAGCATGGAGTCAGGGCTTGCAGAGACCTGAAAACACATAGAGAATGTCTGGGCTAGGAGTTGCCATAGAGAAGAGACTGTCAGAGTTGGGAGTGCACCTAATGGAGGGATATCAGAGGTAGAAGAACCTGTACAACAGGGGAAGTCAGAGTGGCCTCTACCATCCCAAAAGAAGATGGAAAAGCTCTTTCCAATACTAGCTCATGTGATCTCCTCAGAAAGCAGCCAGCTAGCTGCCAATGTCACTCCTCATTTTAGAGGAGAGGGCAGTGAGGGTCATAAAGCTCCAGAGATGGCCCAGGTTCCCAAACCTAGTCTGTGTCTGAGGGTGGATGTAAATGCAGCTCTTTCTGACCCTCAGCTGAGGGCTTGAAGTCCTGAGTCACTGCTGTCTCTGTCCTCAGTGCTGGGGGGTGAGGGTGGAGGGGCAGTGTACTAAGAAATAAAAAAATGCTCAGAAAATTCTGATATTTTCAGTTGTTTTTTTCTGTTAATTACCCCAATGTTTATGCAAGGAGAGTATCATTTTTTTTTGCAGGGGGGAAGGCAGGGCAATTGGGGTTAAGTGACTTGCCCAAGGTCACACAGCTAGTAAATGTGTCAAGTGTCTGAGGCCGCATTTGAACTCAGGTACTCCTGACTCCAGGGCCGGTGCTCTACTCGCTGCGCCACCTAGCTGCCCCAAGAGTATAATTTTTAATACAACTAGATACAACTAGGATTTGATAAGTAGATTTTATTCCACAAAAAATTATTAACATATAGTTGTTGTTAATTAAATCTCAGGAAAGGAAAGAGGAAACCCCAGAGAAAAGGTGAAAGGCCTGGAACATCCATCAATCTGCCAGGAGCAAAATTGGGAACTATAAAAACTTCCACACAGTGACTGAAATCAGGTAAGTCCAGTATTATTTTTCCTTTTCTGGGCAGGGAATTCAGAATATTTATTTTATTACAAAATGCTTCATTTGACAAGATTGGAAAGGGTATATCTCTGTGCTTTAAATCACAGTATTGCTAAGAACCATAAACAGTGAATTCACAAAAATATACATAGACTCCAAAGTTCCCAAATCATAGCCAGTCACAAGGGGGTGGGACCTTAGGTCAGGCCTGAGAACAGATTTTATCTAAGACTTTAAGTGCCCAGGAGAAGAGACTGTCAGAGTTGAGGGGGTATTGAAATAGAAGGATGTCACAGCCGTGGAAGATTGGAATGGATAGTGGCCTTGTAACCCAATGAATTTTAGGGATGGACCAAGCCTCGTGACATGCCTAATAGGTCACATTTGCTTTAAGGTTGCCAAAGAATTTTGCATTGTGATCTCATTTGGTCCTCACTACAATCAGCTGAGCTAGTGGCTGTTCTCATTCTTCCTTTTAGAGCAGAGGACGGTGAGGCCCAGAAAGCTCAAAAAATGTCCCAGGATCCAAAACCTAGTTAGGTGTCTAAGGGAAGACTGGAATGCAGCTCTTTCTGACTCTAGGCCCAGGGTTCTAAGCCCAGAGGCTTAATAGGTCCCAGTAGAAAGATCTGTGAGGGATCCTAGAAAACCGGAAAACACTCAGGGGATGGACATTGTTTGAAGTTTTATGTTTTGGGTCAATTGTAGGAATGTATAGGCAGGGATAGGATAATTTAAAAATAATAACCAAATATATTTATAATAAGCAGCATTTATTTCAATAAAATGCATATTGACACTGTGAAAATCTTCTGAAATAAAACTTGGGTTTGGAAACACCAAAAAGATAAAAGGACTGTAACATATGTTGATTTGACCACTTCAAACAGATGACTAATACAAAATTCCATGCAGTGACTTGATCAAGTACCCCAGGAATTGATACTTGTGTGAATGAGGAGTATTTATTTTATTCAAAAAATTAAAGGGGGAGGCAGAAGAGTAGGATTGTAGGATTCTGGTTTATTATCCACTCTGCCATCCACTTCCATTTTATGGGAGAGTTCATCTCATTCACATTCTCGGTTATGATTAATAATTATGTATTTCCCTCCATCCTATTTTCCCCTGTTCATACTTTTCTATCTCTCCTTTCACCCTGTCCCTCCTCACCAATGCTTTCCTTCTGACCACTCCCTCCTCACCAATGTTTTGCTTCTGACCACCGTCTCCCTCCATCCGTCCTCCCTTCTATCAGACACTCCTTTTCTATAGGGTAAGAGAGATATCTATACCCAACTGAGTGTGTATGTTATTCCCTTTTTGAGCCAAATCCAATGCGAGTAAGGTTAAAACAATGCTAACCCTTCTCCCTTCTTTCCCTCTACTGTAAATAGGTCTTTCAAGTCTCTTCATGTGATATAATTTGCTCCATTCCGTCTCCCCTTTTCTTCTTCTCCCAGTACAATCCTTTTTTCACTCTTGAATTTTTTTATACTATCACATCAAAGTCAACTTATAACTACACCCTCTGTCTCTGTATACTCCTTTAACTGCCCTAATACAGATATGGTTCTTAAGAGTTACAAATATCATCTTCCCATCTAGAGATGTATACAGTTTAACCTTATTGAATAACGTGTTTTTATTCTTTCTTGTTTACATTTTTAGGCTTCTCTTGAATCTTGTATCTGAAAAATCGAATTTTCTACTCAGCCCTGGTCTTCTCATTGGGAAAGTTTGAAAGTCCTCTATTTAACTGAATGTTCATTTTTCCCTCTGAAAGAATATGCTCAATTTTGCTGAGTAGTTGATTCTTGGTTGTAATCCAAGCTCCCTTCCCTTCAGGAAAATAATATCCCAAGCCTTCTTATCTTTTAATTGCTGAAGCTGCTAAGTCCCCCATAAACTTGACTGAGGATCCTTGATATTTGAATTGTGTCTTTTTGCTTGCTTGAATTATTTTCTCCTTGACTTGAGAGCTCTAGAATGTCGCTACGCTATTCCTTGAATTTTCATTTTGGTATCTCTTTCAGGTGATTGGTGGATTCTTTCACTGACTATTTTACCCTCTCGTTTTAGGACATCAGGACATATTTCCTTAATAATTTCTTGAAAGATGGTGTCCAGGCTCTTTTTTTAATTAAGATTTTTATTTTTTAGTTTACAAACCTCAGTTACGCATGTTTTTGAGTTCCAAATTTTCTTCCCCTCCCTCCCCACCCACCTCCCTCCCAAGACAACATGGAATCTGATATATTTGCTGCATATACCTTCACATTAAATTTATTTACACAATAGTCAAGGTGTAAAGAAGAATCATGACCAATGGAATGAATCATGTGAAAGAAGAAACAAAGCCAAAAAAAGAGAGCAAATAGTTTGCCTCAGGCTACATTCAGACACCACAGTTCTTTCTCTGGATATCATGAGTCCTTTGGAGTTGTTTCTGAACCTTGTATTGCTGAGAAGAGCCAAGTCTATCAAAGTTAGTCATCACAGAATCAATATATCTGTGGCTGTGTACAGTGTTTTGCTGGTTCTGCTCTGCTCACTCAGGACTATATCATACAGGTCTTTCCAGGTTATTATGAAGTCTGTATCTTCCCCATTTCTTACAGCACAATAGTGTTCCATTACATTCATGTACCACAACTTGTTTAGCCATTCCCCAATTGATGGATATCCCCTTGATTTCCAATTCTTTGCTACCAAAAAAAGAGCTGCTATAAATATTTTTGTACATGGGGTGCCTTTCCCACTTGTGTGACGTGTTTGGTGTACAGCCCTAGAAGTGGTATTGCTGGGTGAAAGGGTATGCACATTTTTTTGGAAGGGTGAAGACCGAGCAATTGGGGTTAAGTAACTTGCCCAAGGTCACAGAGCTAGTAAGTGTGTCAAGTGTCTGAGGCCAGATTTGAACTCAGGTCCTCCTAACTCCAGAGCTGGTACTCTACTCACTGTGCCACCTAGCTGCCTTGGTATGCACATTTTTATAGGGCTTTAGGCATAATTCAAAATTGCTCTACAGAATGGCTGGATCAGTTCACAACTCCACCAACAATGTAACAGCGTTGCAATTTTCCCACATGCTCTCCAGCAGTTATCATTTTCCTGTTTTTTCATGTCAGCCAATATGACAGGAGAGATGTGGTACCTAAGAGTTGTTTGGATTTGCATTTCTCTAATCAATAGAGATTTAGAGCATTTTTTCATATGCTTATATATATCTTTAATTTTTTCCTCTGAAAACTGCCTGTTCGTATCCTTTGATCATTTCTCAATTGGGGAATGACTTGTATTTCTATAAATTTGGCTCAGTTCCCTATATATTTTAGAGATGAGGCCTTTATCAGAGACATTGGTTATGAAGATTTTCTCCCAATTTTCTGCTTCCCTTCTAATCTTTGTTGCAATGCCTTTTTAATACAAAAACTTTTTAATTTAACATAATCAAAATTATCCATTTTGCATTTTGTAATGCTGTCTCTTGTTGTGTCATGAATTCTTTCTTTTCCCATAATTCTGATAGGTAAACTATTCCTTGCTCTCCCAAATTGCCTATAGTAACAGCCTTTATTCCTAAATCATGAACCCATTTTGACTTTATTTTGGTATACGGTATATGATATTGGTCTATGCCCAGTTTCTGCCCTACCATTTGTTTTAACAATCCAGCTAGCAGCTTCTATGGGGGTGTAAGATCCACCCAGAGCCAGCACCCAGAAAGCTGCTGGCACGCTGGGAAAGCACAGGTTCTTTTGATCTGCTTAACCTAGGAAAGCAAGGTGAAGGGGTTGACAAGTTTACTTTAATCCAGCAAACAGACAGCATTCAGTTAGTTCAGGGGAGCATACAGACAGCATTCAGTTAGTTCAGGGGAAAAAGCCAGCACCCTGAACTTCAGAATAAATACAAACAAATTACAAGCATCAACAGACAGACCAAATACACCTTCATTCACTTACTTCAGGGGAAGAGACCAGTACCCTGAACTTCAGAACATTCATTTAGTTCAGGGGCAAAAGCCAGCACCCTGAAATTCAGAACAAAATACAAACAAATTACAAACATCAACAGACAGACCCAATACAATTCATAGTTACCAACATCTAGGTTCAGCCCAGGAGCTCGAAACAAGGGCTGACCCAGAGTCACGCTCACCACAACTGCTGCTCCAATGGAAAAGGGATATTCAAGCTGTGTTCTCTCCTCTTATAGAGCTTTTGACATCATCAAGTGTCATCTGACTGAACAGAGCCCAGGCTCTGGTGATTGGTTCTTGAGTTGGCCCCTCCCCCCAGGACCCTGGGAGGCTCACATCCACATAGATTAGGTCAACACCCAATAGGGCATGGTTCTGGAGTCAACACCTCCCCCTAGCCAGCCCCATCCTGGGCCCACCCCAGTCACCAATCCGACCACCCACATAGGTTCCACACCTAATAGGGCTCTGGGCCTGGGGCCCAGCACCCAGCAAGGCTCAATGAAATACGCCAAGTCACTCAAAGAAAACAAAGGCCATTTTGCTTGCCAACACACCATTTTCCAATTTTCCCAGCAGTTTTTGTGAAATAGTGAATTCTTAGCCCAGAAGCTGGATTATTTGGGTTTATCAAAGAGTACATTGCTATAGTCGTTGACTACTGTGTCTTATGTACCTAACCTATTCCACTGATCCATCACACTGTTTCTTGTGCAATATCAAGTAGTTTTGATGACTGCTGCTTTATAGTACAGTTTAATATCTGGTATGGCTAGGCCAGCTTCCCTAGCATTTCTTTTCATTAATTCCCTAGATATTCTAGACCTCTCATTCTTCCAGATGAATTTTGTCTTATTTTATCCAGCTCTGTAAAATAATTTTTTGGTACATCGATTGGTATGGCACTGAATAAGTAAATTAATTTAGGTAAAATTGTCATTTTTATCATATTAGCTCAGCTTAACTATGAGCAACTGATGTTTTTCCATTTATGTAAGATGTGACTTTATTTGTGTGAAAAGTGTTTCATAATTATATTCATATAGGCCCTGGGTTCGTCTTGGCAGGTAGACTCCCAAATATTTTATAGCATCTACAGTAACTTTAAATGGAATTTCTCTTTCTGTCTTTTGTTGTGGGACTTTGTTAGCAATGTATAGGAATGCCAAGGATTTATGTGGGTTTATTTTATATCCTGCAACTTTGCTAAAGTTGTTTATTATTTCAAGTAGTTTTTTGTTTGATTCTCTAGGATTCTCTGAGTAAATCATCATATCATCTGCAAAAGGTGATAATTTAGTTTCTTCTCTGCCTATTCTAATTCCTTCAATTCCTCTTTCTTTTATTGCTACAGCTAACATTTATAGTACCAAATTGAATAATAGGTGTGATAATAGAAATCCTTCTTTCACCTCTGTTCTTATTGGAAATGCATCTAGCATATCCCCATTACATATAATGCTTGCTCATGGTTTTAGGTAGATGCTATTTATAATTTTAAGGAAGGCTCCATTTATTCCTATGCTTTCTAGTGTTTTGAATAGCAATGGGTGTTGTATTTTGTCAAAGGCTTTTTCTGCATCTATTGAGATGAACATATGGTTTCTGCTGGTTTTGTTGTTGATATGATCAATTATGCTGACAATTTTCTTAATATTTTACCAGCCTTGCATTCCTGGAATAAATCCTACTGGTCACAGTGCATTATTCTCATGATAAGTTGTTGCAATCTTTCTGCTAATATTTTATTCAAAATTTTTGCATCAATATTCATTAGGGAAATCGGTTAGTAATTTTCTTTCTCTGTTTTGACTCTTCCTGGTTTGGCTATTAGCACTATATTTGTGTCATAAAAAGAATTTGGTAGGACTCCTTCTTCACCTATTTTCCCTCATAGTCTATAAAGAATAGGAATTAATTGTTCTTTAAATGTTTGACAGAATTCACATGTAAAACCACCTGGCACTGGAGATTTTTTCCTAGGGAGTTCATTGATGGCTTGCTCAATTTTTTTTTCTGATATGGGTATATTTAGGTATTTTATTTCCTCTTCCGTTAACCTGGGCACTTTATATTTTTGTAAATATTCATCCATTTCCCTAAGATTGTCAAATTGATGGGTATACAATTCGGCAAAATAATTCCTAATTGTTGTTTTAATTTCCTCTTCACTGGAGGTGAATTCACCCTTTTCATTTTTGATACTGGTAACTTGGTTTTCTTCTTTCTTTTTTAAATCAAATTGCCGAACAGTTTATCAATTTTATTGGTTTTTTCATAAAACCAGCTCTTAGTTTTATTTATTAATTTTATAGTTTTCTTGATTTCAATTTTATTAATCTCTCCTTTGATTTTTCAGTATTTATAATTTGATATTTAATAGGGGATTTTGAATTTGTTCCTTTTATAACTTTTTCAGTTTCATGCCCAATTCATTGATCTCCTTTTCATCTATTTTTTCATGTAAGCATTTAGAGATATAACACTTCCCTTGATAATTGCTTTTGCTGCATCCCACAAGTTTTGGCATGTTGTCTCATGACTGTCATTCTCTTGAATGAAGTTATTGATTTTTTCTATGATTTGTTGTTTGACCCACTCATTCTTTACTATTACATTATTATTACAATCTAGACGCGATAAATCTACCCAGGGATAATGGCAAGGAACAAACAGTATGGTTATTTTTACAAACAGGAGACAGTCACAAACTTCCCACCATCCTTGTTTCATTCTACTATCAATCTCAAGGTAGTAAATCTGTCTTAAATGACAATGACGATTAAACAAACAGTTCGGTTATCGGTGACAGGCAGGAATTAGTTGTTAGTTACCTAATCTTGCACATCTATATTGCACCTGGCTTTTCGGCTTTCCATCCATTCTTCCCCAAACAGAGGTTCTCTTATCTTGGGGTCAATGTACAGGGGGTGAGTATCCTGTGTCTTATCCTTATCCTCAGAGAATTTTATGGTTGCTGACTTATTCACCTCAACCCTTCTTTCTTTCAGGCCTCTCGCCATTAGGTAAATACACAGGACCTGTTCTTAACCTCGGGGGCCTACGGTCACTAGCTAAGCTTGTGGAGGGGAAAATATCTAAGTAGAGAAATGGGACTCACTATCCTACTTATTTCTATTTATCTAATTTGTTCCCTTTTATGAGAGGTCTTCACTCATCCCACACAGACCCTCCTCTTTTATTTGCTCAATGAAGACCTCTCACGCCAATCTTGATGTATTTTCTCCTAAAGCCTAATTAGCCTATTGAGGATATAAATTGGGGTTCTACACCCCTGGCTCCCGTCTTGAGCCCAAGTAGCTGGTCTATAAGTTTGAATGATCCTTTCTGGGGTTCACTCATTACCCCTTTAAGTAAGTATGGGAAGGACTGATTGACACATTGATAAATCAAAGGGGCAGTCCCCTTTATCAATACAGATACAGACACCCAAAAGAAAATAATGATGCAATTGTCCCTTTAAGATTCAAAAAGTCTTTTCCTATACAGCTGTCTGGCATCATCAATGAAGTCCTCTGGCCCTTGGTATTTGTTCCACCCGTCTCCTGTCAGCATCTTCTTCTTCTTCTTCTTGTCTTCTTGTAGGAACCAGCTTCTTCCATTCACCTACAAAAGTTACCTCAACACAACTTTGAGTTATCATTTCTATAACCTTTTAGTCATGCCATGTTTCCTTGATGACATTTACAAAATAAACCACAAACCATTCCTTTAACATGACTAATTGTAACAAAACTTTAGACAAGCTTGATGTTAACCAAATAATATTCTCACAAGCACTTGATCTACTCGTTCTTTCTTCCAAGAATTAAAAGACCCCAACTTCTACAAGACCTTATACAAGGCCCTTATAAACTACCCTTAATTTATATGGGACCACACACAGGAACACTAGTCCCAGTCCTATAGTAACCTAAGATGTTCCTTAATCAATTATTTTAATAAATCTGTTACTATACTTAAAAAAACTTTCTGATTATAGAAATTTGCCACCAAGAGATTAGGAACTTATAGTCTAGTTTCCTGTCAACTCCAGGTAGAAGTTATGTCAAACTGCAAGCTGCATTGAGCCAGGCTTAAAGTCTGCCAAGCTTCAGCTAAGGGATCAAGTCAAGAGGGTCCCACCTCAGCATAGGCTGAACAGTTGCCCTCTTAACTTTACCATGAAATCATACCTGCAGTCCACGCCTGTCCTTCACAGGGCTGCTGCTGCATCATAGATCAGTGGCTCAGACAGCCTTCCTTGATATTCACACCTGGAGTTAGACTCAGAAAAACAGTCAGTTAACAGTCCCATTAAGTCTCTGAATGGCAAGTTTCAAAAATCAGTTTCTTAAGGAACATCTTTAAAGTGAACCTTAAGTAGCTTGCATGCATTTTCTCCCTTGTTCATAAAATCTTCCCATTAAGGTCATAAGTTATTGTTCTAACACATTTGCATCAGTTTCCCAGACTCTTCTATTCTCCTCTAACTGTGCCTGATCTGAAAGAATGAGATATTCTTCAAGAACTGAATCATATAAATATGATAGGTTCAAATATTAACTTCATCTTTACATTTTGGATCATGGAATGAATTCAAATTCAAACAACCACATTTAACTTATTCATCAATGCAAAAATATTCTCTTAAAGAGACTTACTCATTGAAATTCTTTCTCCCAAACTGGAAATGTCTCTGATTTAATTCCAGTAATTAATTACACCATTTGTCTTAATATCCAATTGCTTTTACATTTAAGGGCCTTACTCCACATAGATACAGAGTAACTTTAAATCCCAGCCTTAATCTATGGAATAATGATTCAACCTTACATTTGTATCTTTATTTTACAAACTTCTAAATTATTCCCATTAATATTTTCAAAGAATATTATCTTTCATATGACTATACAAGAGCACCAATTTACCCAATCATTTGATTATTACTGGATAATTCTTACTTAATATAACTTAGTACAATCACTCAAATTTGGTTTTCCATTTTTGAAACTTCAGAGAATTTCAGTTTATATATATATCATCTGTTGTTTTCTATCCCTACCTAAACCTTGTACCTGGTATAAGAATCTTTAGAAATGAGCTCATCTATCCTTTTTAAACTATCAGACAAATACCTTAATAAAGGAGAAATAATCTTGCTTTTACCATTATCTTATACAATTTGTGCAAAAATCCAAATTTAAAATCTATTTATCAAAGCATAAACCAATAATATACATCTGTATATAATTCTTAGAGAAATCAATCTGATCCTGTTAATTTTCTCAAATTTTTCTTTCCTATTTAATTAGACATCTATCACATTACATCTTTGTCTAATCATCTCCTCCTTTTGTAGGATGTTATCTCTATATGATATTTATTTGGGGAAATATAGGTCAAAATTGTAAGCTATTCATTCTTGCATCCCATTGTAGTGACTCAGAGATATTCCAGTATCTATCTATTATCTAACAGATATAGCATTGTTTACAAAACTTCTTGACAACATACATTTGCTATGAAAGAAAAGAGGGACAATATCATATATCTTAACAGAAGGAAAGAACTTCCTTAGCTCTGTTTGATTCCAGGCATAAGTCACACCTGACAGACGATCACATAGTCACTAGATGCTGAAAGCAAGGCTTAGGAGTAGTTCTCAACCTGTAGTGCATGTCATTCTACTATTGGCTTTATGGCACCTATCCCTGTAATCAGAGCTTAAAATAATAGTAAATCGAAGTCCCGTAGAATCTTAAATAGCAAATGAATGTCCTTCAGATAGTACTGTCCCAAATTTCATTGAGCTAATAATTATCAAATCAATGTACATATCTTTTCTGTCTTCTAAAATACTTCCTCATATTTTCTCAACATAACAACTATGTAGGGGACAGGAAGGGCTTGGATAACTCCCATTTGTCCCCAAACTTTCTTACATGCCTTTTGTATTTTCAATCAAACCTTTATTTATCTTTTCCAAATCTCTCAAACCCATTATTCAGCTTTCCTTTATGTTTCAACCATAAGACAAAATAGCTCATAAATTAGTACTTCTTACTGACATAACTGTCTATACTAGAATCCCATTCCAGCTTCCTAAACAAAACAAAGAGGTTAATGACCAACCTCACAGGCTGATGGATTTATGTCCCTGCTTACTCATTCTGGAGGAAAGGGACACTTTTAGGAATTAAATCTTATACACACTGGTAAGCTCTAACTTGCTTAAAATCACAAAAATACTTTTCATCCTGATGTTAAAAAGAATACTCACTAAACTTTTCTGAAGAAAATTATTTGGAAAGTTTTAAAATGATAACATCTCTTTTTTTCTTTCCTTAAAGCAAATTAACCCTTAAACATTAGAATTCATTAACTAAGTTGGTGGAAGATGTCCTCATTCTCAAATATTTATACAGAATTCCTAGATATTATAAAGTTCCTTAGTTAAAAAGATGTTGCAATGTGGAGGACACTTAGTTTCTTAAGTTAAGAACATACCCAATTAAATTAGCCTTATCTTTGTTTCAGTTAAACCTCAATTTCAATTCTTAATATAACAACATCCAGATTATAAGAGGAATTGTTTTTTTTTTCTAACAACATAGGTCAAATCAAATCTGGAGTCATAATCACTAGGGGTAACATTTTAATTTCTAAGGCCCAATACTCTTAGCATTGTAAAGATTATAAAATCACATTTCTTAACAGTTTATAATGTATCCTGAATTGACTGAAATTGCAAGAGGAGATTCTTGTTTAAACAGGGCCTGTATAAATACTTGACTTATAGCAAAAACAATTTTAGCTGAACTTCCTTTTAGATAAAGACAAAACTTGGATTTCTTAGGTTATAGCAATTGTCCAGCTTCTTAACCTAATACAATTCTAACAAATTCCAGATTATAGAAACATCAATCTCATTACCAACACATGGAGATTTAAAAGTAATATTACTTGCTCATAACCAGATATAACAGTTTCAAACTATCACATTTTTATCATACCCTTTTTAAAGACCAATTCATATACATGACAAAATTTAGACCTCACAAGGGTTTCTCAAATTTACAGCTTAAGAGAACTATAAAAATACAATTTAGAAATAAGATGACTTCAATTACGTTTTCAGATTATCACATATAGAAATTATTAATCCTATTACTTCTGGTATTTATATATATTAATACGTTAATATATATATAAATACATATATTAATACATCAATACCTTAAATATTAGCTTTAGCCAAATTAAAATGCCCCATGAATTTGAGAGAGGTGTGGCCACGTCCCTTTGTGTGGCGGCAAGAACTTGGGGGCTTGAGAGGAGAGGTTCCTCTGCTTGCCTCCCCCCTTTTCCCAATCAGAGGAGGATAATCTCAAATTCCTTACCATTACTTTCTTCCCTTATCTGATCCAGGATGGGAATCTGCTAAAAGGTTTTAGCTGCTCTAACTTTTATCGCAGCCCTGGCTCGGTCAGAGACAGGACAACTAACTTTCACCTGGGTGAGTTTCACTCCTGTGTTCACTCCTTAAAAACTTTCTTTATCCAATCAGGAGTAACACATTTCCCTTAAATCTGAGGGAAAAGTTTCCCACTCTCTCTTATTTCTCTCCACCCCAAATTTGGCCAGAACTTGGAATGGAGGGAAAAAGAAAGAGCACTTTTCCTACAACTTCCCAAAAGTTTCCAAAACTTTTACTCTCAAAACCTCTATTTACACTGTCCATGCAAATAGATTATATCTTCCTGACACTTCTCTTACTCTCTTTAATGAGTGACTGTTCAGTCTCTCAACCTGTTTCCTTTTCTCCCCAGCCTTCCAGGGACCTTTCTTTTGTTAATTACTTCCTTTCAACTTCCCTTTTCCACCTAAAAATACTTTTCTCTCTCTTTCTCCCCCTCCCGCTCTCTGATGCTGCCGGCTACCACAGTCAGAGAGGAAGGGGAAAGAAAGGGCTGCACTCTTAGAGATAACACACTCTCTTCACACAGAAACACAGACAGATACAGAGAGAAATCCACAGAAAGAATCCAAAAGCTCAGGGGGGATTGCCAGACATCCCCAGATTCCTTTCTTTTCTCTTTTTCTATCCCAGCATCTCTAAGCCTACTCCCAGAGAGCTACCTTCAGGGATATTAGCTGTCTTACACTGTTCCTTTCTCAAGACTTCCCAAAGTCTTATCCGGGGGGACAGGGACCCTACAGACACCAACTGTCTAGGTGTTCCCTCTCTCGTCCACCCCACTCCAGGGGACAGGGACTCTACAGACACCAACTGTCTAGTTTCTCCCTCTCTCATCCCCTCCCGGTCACCCAAGGCCCCATTGCCCTGGGCCGTGTGCACACCACTTACGGACCGATCAGCAACCCAGCTTCCTCAGCTGTCTCTGCAGTCTCTGCAATCTTCGCTAGCGCAATCAGGAGCTCCGTTCTATTTCGTCTCTACTTTCTCCGAGTTCCTCTCTTCGAGATCTTTTGTCCTGCCAGGAAGAGCTCTCCCCCAGCGAAACCCCAGGGCCTCCGGAAAAACGGAGTGGGTACCCTGCCCCAGAGGTCGCGACGGGACAGCTTCCTCCCAGGCGAGGACTAAATCTCGGTGGGACCTCCAACTGTGTGGGATGGATTTTACGAATCCAAAAATTAACAACAGAGGCATCTCAAGGTGAAAGTAGAAAGGAAAATTTATTACGATCCTGCAGGAAAGGGCAACCCGGACATTGAAAGGACTGGGGGTCCTCTCAGTGTCAGAGCGCACTGGACACAGAAAATTGGGGTGTTTATATAGGTCCCTAACCGCAATTCCCCCTCCCAACCTCCTTCCTCTCAGCTTGCAGACGTAAGCTTTGAGGGTACAATCTAGACGCGATAAATCTACCCAGGGATAATGGCAAGGAACAAACAGTATGGTTATTTTTACAAGCAGGAGACAGTCACAAACTTCCCACCATCCTTGTTTCATTCTACTATCAATCTCAAGGTAGTAAATCTGTCTTAAATGACAATGACGATTAAACAAACAGTTCGGTTATCGGTGACAGGCAGGAATTAGTTGTTAGTTACCTAATCTTGCACATCTATATTGCACCTGGCTTTTCGGCTTTCCATCCATTCTTCCCCAAACAGAGGTTCTCTTATCTTGGGGTCAATGTACAGGGGGTGAGTATCCTGTGTCTTATCCTTATCCTCAGAGAATTTTATGGTTGCTGACTTATTCACCTCAACCCTTCTTTCTTTCAGGCCTCTCGCCATTAGGTAAATACACAGGACCTGTTCTTAACCTCGGGGGCCTACGGTCACTAGCTAAGCTTGTGGAGGGGAAAATATCTAAGTAGAGAAATGGGACTCACTATCCTACTTATTTCTATTTATCTAATTTGTTCCCTTTTATGAGAGGTCTTCACTCGTCCCACACAACTGTACTTACAAAATCTTCTGATTATAGAAATTTTGCCACCAAGAGAGTAGGGACTTAGAGTAAGGGGACTATATTTTCCCCAGCTTACTGTCAACTCCAGGCAGAGGCCATGTTAAACTGCAAGCTGCATTGAGTCAGGCCTAGACTGCCAGGTTTCAATTAAGGAATCAAGTCAAGACGGTCCTACCTCAGCACAGGCTGAACAGTTGCCCTCTCAACCCTGCCAAGAAATCATACCTGCAGCTCATGCTTGCTTTCTCACAGGGCTGCTGGCATCTTGGGTCAGCCTTACTTGATACTCACACCTGGAGTTAGACTCAGAAAGACAGTCAGTTAACAATCCCATAAAGTCTGTGAATGGCAAGATTGAATGAATATAATCTCACATTGCTTCAGGAACATCCTTAAAACTATCTCTAAATAGCTTGTATGCATTTTCTCCCTTGTACATAAAATCTTCCCCTTAAGATCATAAATTACTGCTCTAACACATTTGCATCAGTTTCTCTTCAATCTTCCTATTCTTCTCTAATTAAGCCTGATCTGAAAGAATTGAGCCATATAATTTTATCTTTATGTTTTGGATGATGGAATGAATTCAAATCCACATTTAACTTTTTCCCATTAATACAGAAATATTCTACAACTTCTCTTTTGTCACTACCTGCTTATTTCTGATTACAGAGATCTGCCATAAAAAAGCATCATATCATCTCACCCAGAACTTGGATAACTCACAGAAAACTGCAACCAATTAGCTTACAGGTGGAAATTCAGCAGGCCTTCTGAAAATCATACAAAAAGAGTTTACAAAGCATTTTAAAAACAATTTAAAATTTGTCGTGATATACACAGGGATGATCACTAAACTTTCATAAGAAAAATTATTTGGAGAGCTTTAAAATGAGATGTGTCTCCTTCTTAAAGCAAAATAACCTTTAAACATTTGGATTCATTCACAAATTAGACCATAAACCTCCAGATTAACATAAATACAGCTTTAAATGATACAGGCTTGAAAATCACACTTCTATATTTTCAAAGTATTATAACAACTGAATTCTTTGTTATTACGGAATTTCTAGATATCACCTATAGGAATTGTTGATCCTGTGACTTCTGGTATTTCTATATTAATACATTAATATATAAATACATGCATAACATATATTAATACATTAATATCTTAAATACACTTTATTAGGAATATTTGCCTGGCCATGAATGAACTTATAAGAGAAAAGAAAAAAAATTTTTATTTGCACCCAGCTTTCTCCAAGCTTCATTTTAAGCATTCCAATCCCTGATTCTAATTCTTCTGCTTTTACAAAAAAGGGTTTGATTTAACAAAAAGCCTAAGGAATTTGAAAGAGGTGAGCCACTTCCTTTCAAGTAAAAGGAGCAAGCTGAAACAATTTCAGTTGCTGAGCAGAACTGACAAAGGTGAGTTAAAGATGAACTCGGGATTATCCATGATAAAAATCTCAGCCACAGGTAAATTACCTTGGGCCTGGAAGTCCCATAGAGAACAAAAGAGCCTGCTTATGTTAATTTCCCAGGCGGGGAGCTTCCTTGACCAAAAGTAAAATTTTTAACATTTTGAACACAGTCGTACCTTACATAGGCAGAGCTTAATGAATCAAAATCTTTCTGATAGTAAATACCCAGAGATACAATAAAATCTTTCATTAATTACAGGTTACAAGTTTCCTTTAGTTTCAGCTCCCAAGGTGGAGTGGGGGGAGGGGGTGGCCCCCGAGCACATGGACCCCAAGCCACGTGGACAGCCTCTACCCCCACAATCAAACTCCTCCATACCAGTCTCTCTCTCCTTCCCAAACTTTTACCTTAACTTTTTTCTTTTCTTTTTACCCTCTGTATCTCCAATTTCAATCTTTCTTTCCCAAACTACCTTAAACATTTCAAGTAAATAAATTACATATTCACCCAGCTTTTCCCTTCCCCAGCTGGCTTACTTTTCACCTTAAAACTTAAAGATCACAATGAGCAACAGCTTAAAACTTTTGGAAGAGAGAACTTTGAACTTGCCAGTCAAAGGTGAGTAGGACTCTGGAAAAAAGAGAATCCAGTGGTACCTTGTCCCCTCTCCTTGTACTGGAAGACTCAGAGTGTCTCTTTATTAGAGATTCACGCATTTTCCGAATTTGCCTTAGTGCCAAATGGTATAAAAAATTCTGATTTTATCTTAAGCCAAATTAGAACACATTTTCACTTAAATTTTAAGGGAAAAGTTCCCGCTTTCTTTCTTTTCTCTCTTCAGATCCTTCAAACTGGCCACATTTGAAGAAATGAAGTGAAAAAGAAAAAGCATTATTTTCCAGCAATTTTCCAAAACTACATTTTTCTCTCTCTTTCTCTCTCCCCCGAGGATGGAGAGAAAAAGATAAGGAGATTACAGGGTGTCAGATTACACACTCACACAGAAGACACAGAGACACAGAGACACGGACACAGAGGGGATTTTTTGAATCCTATACACAAAGTGCTTGGCCCTCTGATGTAACAGAGGCCAGGTGCCATGCTTCACTGGGGTCGTGGAGACCCTGCTCTTAAGATAATCTGGGGCAAATCCCCGTTGGTCTCTTCCAGTTGTTTAGGAGATATTTTTCCCTTACTAGCTTCTTCCAAACTTTCCTGTAATGTATTTTAAGTTCCCAAATGCACGGATTGAAATTATAATGAGGAGTTGAGGGAGGGGCCAAAGGAGACTTCATTCTTTCCTCTGGATCACAGTCTAAGTTGCCTTTTTCTGGTATCTTGTCCTTTAAGTCTGCCAAGTTTGCAAGTTCCTCCTCTTGCTCTGTTCCAATAACCCCAAAAGTCTGTAAAACTTTTGTTTTGAGGAACTTCAGTGTATATCATGTTTGCTGCAGCTGCTGCTGTGATGTGATGCCCCTAACTTTTCTCAAATAAATCATGCATCCTTGCTTCTTGCTAAGCTTGTGAAGTATTCTACGGAATGTCTCTAAGTCCTTAGAGTCTGTGAAGGATGCACACTGCCCCATGATAAAAAGATAGACCTCCTACCTCATCAGCTTTGCTGAGTTGTGGTTATGAAACTGAGTTGTCCGCGGAGATGAGAAGATAAAGCGTTTCTCACCGAGTGTGTTGAACCTGGCCCAAGGCTGTGCGCGCACGTAGTCTTTTCTCCTGCTCGTCTCCTTCTTGTTCCCCGAAGGAGGCACCTTGGGTGCCGCGGGTGCACACGGGAGTGGCTGAACCGTGTAATTGCCCCACGTTTTGGGTGCCACTTGTTACGGGCTACCGAAGCCTCGCAACTATGCTCGGGGTTCCCCCCAAGCCCCAGGCCTTTGCCTAGCAAAGGACCTGATCTCACGGACAATGAATGGGGCAGGAGCCGAAAGATGGTGAGTGACTCCGATTTTATTTCAGCAAGCAGCACCTTTATATCTTTAGTGACGCAGGTACATTCTTTGGTTACGTGGGTGAAGGACAGGTAAAAATCAATACACCTGGATACTAGGCCCACCCCGACTCCACCTACTCTCCTCCCCTTCTCTTCCCGGGCTAACCCAAAGCTCCCTGAGGTCAGGCAGGTCCGGGCAAAGACCTGGAATTGCCAGGGAGGCAACAAAGGCGAGATCCCTCCTCATGGCTCCACCCATATCTCAAAGCCCTGAGTTTATCTCAGCAGGCCCCTGGGCCTGGAGGTCCGAGGAGGACAGGGCTCAGCTCTAACTCGGCCCGCAACAGCCATACAGGATTATTCCATTGAGTGGTTGTAGGTACTATCTGCTTCAACATATTCCTTTATAGTATTGGCGATTTCATCTTGCCAACCTGGCACAGGATACTGCTTCAAAGTAATTACCTTAGAAGGTTCAGGTAAAATGATTGGGTCCATCTTTACTTTTCCCACCCAAACTGTATTAATTCCTATCTTCCTTACTGCAAATTGATATCTCCCCTCAGGCAAATTCAATATATCTATTCCAATGATATATTCAGGAATGGGTACAATGACCACTGTATATTCTTTCTTAGGCAATTGTCCAATTTTCATCATCAGTTTCACTTGTTTGGCTGATGTTTCAGCTCCTCCTAGTCCTGTGATGGTAACAGGAGTTCCTTGCTTAAATTTGTCAGGGTTTCCATAAATCAAGCTGGCCTCAGCCCCAGTGTCAATCAATGCCCTAGTTATAGTATTTGATCCTTTCTTCCAATATATAGTTAGATTAATATGGGGTCTGTAATCCCGTCTGTGCATTTCTTTAATCTGAGCTTGGGCTAGGCCTATTCCCTAGTCTACTTGAAGGTGCAACTCACTTGGATACAAGGGTCCAAGATCTGTAGGATTTGTAGGGGCAGTTCTTACTTCATTATTCCATTTGCTATTAAGCCCCTTATCTAGGTACATTTTGTATAGCTCATTAGTTGGAATACCATCTATTCTTCTAAAATCTACCCATGCTTTCAATAGAGCAGTAAACATCTCTTTCCTTGTCACTCTATTCATTGGACATTGAATCCATTGGCTATGTACCCTTCTTTCCCAAGGAAACTTATTTCTTCCCCAGTCTCCTAAGTTACTTAACTGGGAAATCTTATCCAGCACCTCTGAAAGAGGGTTCCTTACTTCTGTAATCAGCAGAGTCAGAATCACATGTTTATAATGATCAAATTCCTATGAAAGACACCCGAGGGAGTTTCATAATAAACTTTGGCATTCCCCAACATAATAGCAGTCTTTATCACTTCCTCCTTTAACTTTCTCGTACTGTCCCTAATTGAATACCAGTGTCTATTTGGAGTAGGCCACATGGTATCAGCAGGATATTTCTCTTTACAGCCTGTTGCAGCCAAAGCCAACAAATTTTGCAAATGATAATCCCCAAAATCTTGCTGTACAAAAGATTGCTGACTAATACTTATGAATCTCATACAATCCACAGAACCTACAGACACTCCTGCGGCTCCTTTGTCACTGATTCTCACCATCCAGAATATTAACAATTCTCCCATTCTCTGGGTGAACCTACTCAAGATATCTGTGATTTCCTCGTGTGTAAAGTCCTTTAAAACCAGCCTAAACCAGGTATTACCACCTTCTGTTATCTGCCTCCTCAGCTCTATGGAGCTCACTTCTCTTTTAGAAGTCTGGTGGGACACTATCTTACTGTCTCTATGACAAGTAGCTTGCAACAAAGTATTTTTTCTTCCCAGAGGTTCTAACATTGTAACCTCTTGTCTAGATTATCTGCACCTGTTACCATGGTAACCAGACTGACTGCTAGGCTCAACCTCGGCTGAACTAAGGTGCACACTCAACCTCCTTGGCTCCCTCTGCCTTTTAGCTGAATTTACAACAAGGCTGTTAGCTTCCTCCTGTTCTGCCACCTGAGTTTCTCCATCTTGCTGTGGTATAGGCTATTTTCAGACATTTCAGCAACTGTCTAAGCCTGAGCTCTCTCTTAATAATCTGTCTCTGTGTTCACATTCTATATGATAGGCTATGAGTAAAATCCAGCCTCATCTAGACATTGCTCTTGGCACTTCTATTCCTGGCTCAACAGTAACCTCTCTGAGGCATTGTTCCAAATCTCTGGTCCTCCACCCTGTAGCTTCTGCTTCTAGTCTTCACAGAGACCAGTGCCTTTAGATAATTCCTTTGCTAGGGAGCAATGAGTTACATCCTCCCATCCTGGGACAGCCGTTTCTTCTTCTAAAGCCCTTCTACCTCTAAATAGAGATCATATACCTTGCAATCCTATCCTCGTCACCAAATGAAACAGTAAGGCAATAAACACAACACACAACAACATCAAAAATAATCGTGAATATGCCTATGTAGTTCTGTATTGCAAAGTATGAGAGACTACATAAAGAAGGCAAAAGAAGTATAACATTTATTCAGACACCAGAAAATCATATCCCATAACCAAATGTTCAGCTCCCACAGCCAGTCAGCCCACTTTATCAAAACAGAAAGGAGCTTAAAACACTATATCACAGCCTGGAAACTCACTATCCCAAAACCTCTCTGACCCCCTGCTGGGGTCTTCCCCAAAACAAACTCACAGTACAGCCAAGTCAGCCTTTTCAGTTCTAACAATCATGGGGGTAGCCCCAGCCACCAGTAGCCACAACATCTCTCTCTCTCTCTCTCTCTCTCTCTCTCTCTCTCTCTCTCTCTCTCTCCCTGCATTTCCTGTCAGAGAGCTCCTCCCACCATGTAATTTGGGCT
This sequence comes from Trichosurus vulpecula, assembly GCF_011100635.1. Classification (NCBI taxonomy): domain Eukaryota; kingdom Metazoa; phylum Chordata; class Mammalia; order Diprotodontia; family Phalangeridae; genus Trichosurus; species Trichosurus vulpecula. The sequence goes on from NC_050582.1 coordinate 60,233,708, forward strand.
TCCTGTGATGTAAGCAGGTCATATGGCCTACTAATGGGTGGGAAAGATCTTCAAATCAAAATTGCTAATACACTGGCTTAACTGATGATTGGAGAAGCAAAATTTAAGCTGTCCTAAAGTGTATTGAGCTCTGTTTTATAAAAGATCTTAGCAACAACATCGAAGAATCTACAAGGATTTAGAACCAAAAAAAGAAAATCTTGTGGAAAGGAGCCTTCTTCAGAGGTGTGATCCATTCCAGAATGTCTGAGAGAAGATAATTCTAGAGGACCAGATGGCTACAAAAGACATCTGAGATTCAAGATGAAATGTGTTGATTAAATGGACATTAGTACTGGGTTACTGAGCTACTAGGTCACTTGATGTTAGTTAATATTGATGATCATTATTATATTACTTTGTCTTTTGTTAAACTGTCTATGTTTGCTGAATTTTCTCATCATTACTATGTTAAAGACTGTTTTGAATTTACAATAGAAAAGCTTCTGTTAGTGTACCCTACTGGTAATGACTATGTTAGAGATCTTATAGGATTAGCTTATAGATAAATGCTCTATGAGAGACATCAGTCTCCTATTGATCAAAGGGGGAAATTGAAATGGGTTAAGTTTAGAAATCCTGTTCTCTTTCTAATCACTGTGTGCCAGGAAAGCTGGTTCAGCTTCTGAGAAACTCCAAGGCATGTGAATATTATACTTCAGAAGGGGACTAACTGGCCTTGTACCATCTTTAGCCTCATCTTTGCCAATTAAAAAGGTGGTCTTATATAATCCCCAGGTGCCAGTGAGTCTACATCTCTAGGTCCCTATCAATGATTTCAAGATACAGCTGGGACCCATAAATTCACAAAAGCATTCCTTAGAGATAAGTGATTTTTTTTATCCCATATGTGTATAAGCCCACTGTCTTTAATGTAACTAATTGACCAATCCATTAACCCCATGATATTGCCAGTTCGATAATGTATGATTTCTGTTCTCTTCTTTGTCCTATGCTTATAAAAATGAGTTGCATTTTGGCATAAACTGAGGCAAGCCATTAACACTTTTGTTGACATCTCTACATGTTAGCATTAATACATGTTATCTTGCTTAGAAAGAACAAGCCTTTATCTACCTTTTAAATTTTGCTCATAACATAGTTATCCCAGCAATTTTTATCAAATAGGGATTTCATTCCAAAGTAAGTTATGCTTTCAGGTTTATCACACATGGGATAAGAAAATAAATTGTTTCTGGTTCTCCCTCATCTGGTCTATTCCATTGATCTACTAATCTATTTTTAAACTAATGCTGCTTTATAATAGAATTTGAGTTCCAAACATGTAATTCCCCCTTCCTTCTTAACTGTTTTCATTATTTCTGGATTTTTTTTATCTTTTCTCATTCCAGATTTATTTTTTAAAGTGTTCTGTAAAGTAGCCCATTGATCATGTCATTGCTACAGATTTCAATTTGATAATTAACTCTGGGAGTACCTTTTTTATTATGTTGGCTTTGCCTAGCCATGAGCACCAAATAACCTTTCAGTTACTAAAGTCATTTTTTATTTCTTTAAGGGCAATTTTGTAATGGAATCTATACACTATGTTGCGGTATTGACAGACTGATAGCCATATTTTTATATACGTTTTAAAAATTCTGCATGGGGTGAGGACTATCAGCTTTAAATCATATCTTCTTTATGTTTTCCAGGTCCCATTTATGTAGTCTCTTTCTCCACAAGAATGTCAGCTCATTGAAGACAATAACTATCTTGCTTGCTTGCAGTTCCTAGATCTTAGCAAGGAATTTTTAAAATCCTCTCCCTCTCCCTCTCCCTCTCCCTCTCCCTTTCCCTCTCTTCTTCTCTCCCCATGGACTCTTTGATCAGTAAAACTAACCTCTTTGATGTCCATGGACTAGAAACTCCATCTCCCAACTTCAAGCATTTTCACTTGCTGTCCCTTATGCCTGGAACTCTCTCCTTCCTCATCTCCACCTCCTAGCTTTCCTGGCTTCTTTCAAGTCCCAGTTAAAATCCTTTCTCTATAAGGAACCATTTCTTATCCACCTAAATGTTAGGGCTTTTTACTCTTAATTAGCAGCAAGTTTACTTTGTTAATCCTGAAAGTTTGGTTGAAGGAGGCAAACAAGCTAGGTGCTAGAAAAATCCATGTTGTTTATTATTTTCCCTTAAAGCATAGCTAAGCTAGCTTACTTGTACATACAAGGAGTCAGAGTATAAGCTCTGGCTGTTTGAACAAAGAAATGAGAAAACTTATATACACCACTTTTATGATCCCTATGTATGTTTAACCATGATACAAGAAGATGATTTTCCTTAATGGAATAGGTTAGTAAAGACAAGAGTATTGACAAAGGTCAGTTAAAGTATATACCTGTAGAATATTAAGCAAGGTAGTCTCTCTCTGGATTAGGGTCTCATCCTTTAATGGTTAACAGGCGAAAGAATGTTCTTAGGTCAACCAGAGCTGGCCTTCTTGACAGAGGAAAGATATTCTCTAACCAAACTTTAAAGAACAAAGAAGCCCAGCTCCAACTGATCATTAATTCAGGCCCTGGCCCTTGATTGAAAGTACAAAAATGATATAACATGGTATACAATGTTCCATAACTTGTAAATATCTTGCTTGTGCATAGTTTTTGTATGTTGTCTCTGAAATTAGACTGTAAGGTACTTGGAATCCGGGACTGTCTTTTGCCTTTGTACATCAAGCACTTAACCAGTGCCTGGCACATAGTTGGTGCTTTGATGAATGCTTGTCAAGTATTGACTGTTTCTCTGCCCCCATATTTAATCAATTGCCCAGTCTTCTCTTCACTCTAGATTTCTTCTACTTAATATTTTAACTCTTCATCCTGAAGTTTCACTCCAGTCCTGGAATGCCTACCTGGGAAGTACCCTTACCCTCTGCAGTCTCTCCCTCTGATTGAATGGGTCTTCCCAGAACCTACATTGAAGAAGGGGCTCAGGGCAGCCATGGATCATTCCTCTCCAAATTTCCTCTCCTATGACAACCCAGCCCTGCCTCCCTCCAACCTTTATATCTTTTCAACTTCCTTTTATGTGCTGTCTTCTCCCATTAGAAGGTAAGCAGCTGGAGGACAGGGACCATCTTTCTTTCTACTTGTATTTATATTCCCCATGCTCAGCACAGTGTTTGGCACATAGGAAGTGCTTGTTGACTGACTGACTTACTGACTCATACAATTGCAATAGACTCCCAGCTGGTCTCGCTGCCTCATGTGTCTCCCCTCTGCAATCCCTCCTCCACTCACCTTTACAAACCATCCTAGATTCCATGTCTGCTCAGGTCAATCCCACGTCTAATGAACCCCAGTCCCCTCTGTTCCCCAGTGCCTTTGGGATCAAACACTCCTCTCTTTGCTTTGAATGTCATTCATAACTTGGCCAAAATCTACCTTTCTAACCTTATCACGTATGATTCCCTTTCATGCATGCTGTGGTCCAAACAAGTTTGTCTTCTTGTTCTTTACCCATGACTCTTTATTTCCCACTTCCATGCCTTTGCAAAGGGTGTTTCCTATGCCTGGAATGAATCACCTCCTCAGCTCTGCAGTTAAGAACCCCTCCTTTCCTTCAGCTCAGATAATATACCAGCTCTTCCTATATCTAGATCCCTCCCTGCTTATTAGAAACCATCCCCTATTACCTATATTTTATTGATGTTTTGTATATACAAATACAGATAGATAGATCATGCAACGTAGTATAATATTGTATGTGTGCATGAGTGTATGCACACATGCATGCATATGTGTGTGCATGCGTGTGTGTGTAACATTAGAATGCAAGTTCAAATTCTATCAGAGTTTTAATTTTTGTCCTTGTATTGTTGTACCAGAAGCGAGCGAGACACACCACAGAGTATAAGTTTTAAGTGGAGAATTTATTAGCCGGCGGCCATCGGGGTACGGCACCACAAATCAATGGCAAATGTGTTGGGGTGATGGCTTGGTTTATATAGGATATGGGGGTACAGAGTAGGGGGGAAGAGGAACAAAGGTCCTGGCTGATCAAAAGATTCAGTCAAGTTATCGTACTAGTGGGATAATCTCATTTACATTCCTTGGTGGAGTCACAGAGTCCCAGGGATATCTCCCAGGAAGGGTCTATCAAGTTATCTCTCAGTGGGATGGTCCTATCTATTGACATTCCAGGAAGGAGCCAAGGAGTCTCAGGGATATCTGCTAGACAGGATCTGCCAGGTTATCTCTCAGTGGGATGGTCCTATCTATTGACATTTCAGGAAGGAGCCATGGAGTCCCAGGAGGTTTGCTAAATACCAAAGATATCTGAATCCATTCTTTCTGGGGGGGCTTGTCAGTAGCTAGGGGTTACTCAGGGGTTCCTAATTTTCCTTGTATTACAGTATCCCCAGCACCTTGGACAAATTCTGGAACATAGTAGATGTTTAAAAAATGCCTATCAAATAGTAAAGTGTCTTCAATGATAATAGCACAGTTATTCACTGTCATCTGGTGTCCAAGATGGGCATTGCAGGTCATTAATAATTTCAAGACAAATTAGTCCTCTTGTGGTCAACCCAACTATTGCAGTTTTAGTCTGTCATCACACATGCAAATCCTTCTATTTCATTCTGGCCCTTTCCAAAACCTATCTGTATTAGATCTTGGCACATGACAACTTACTTTCTTTTAAGGGAGAGACAACGTCCTGAAAAGAAGTCTTCCATTTAACAAGTGAAGAACATTATTCTGATTTATTGGAACCACATAATTGGCCTTATGAAGAACTAACCTCACTCCAGGTAGACGGTGAACAAAATTTGTAATGAAACCCTTCAGCATAAATAGCAATTTAGACTAAATCAACATGATTAAAATAATTTCTTATGCTCTTAATCCTGTGAGAAACGCAGTTTTGGGGATCACTGGACTTCCTAGTCAGGGCCAAAGTCCTGAGGAAGAACCCCATGATAATCCCTAAGGAAGGCTGTGCAGACCACAGGACTCCCAGAGGAAGACCAAGTGGTAGCCCCCCTTAATCTGTGGGGATCACAAGGCTCCTAGGGGTCAGACCCTAAGGAAAACTCAAGTGATGGCCCCTTAGAATGGTGGTAAGATCGCGAGGTTCCTGATTCAGGGCCGGAAATCCCAAGTGATGTCCACTTAAGGAGGCTGTGCAGACCACAGGGTTCCCCAGGGAAATTCAGAGTGGTAGCCCTCTTAACACCACAGTAGGATCACACGACTTCCCAAGGCAGGGTCAGAAAGTTAGCCTGACACGTGCTTCCACAGCTCATTGCTTTCCTGGTAGCATGACCTTGGGAAGATCCATGTGATTTGCCCATTCTCACCCAAAGAACTCAGGACAACAGTGGGCAGAGGAAGGCATTTATTACATTCCTTGAGAGAGTGGATGTAGCGCTCACTGGGAACACTCACACTGATACAGCTGCAGGAGTGGCGGTAACCATCACCTCCACTCCTGCTAGAGTTATGGTTAGTTTGCATTCTTTACTTTTTACATAGTTTTCCTAGGTTATACAGTTTATATAGGTAGGATAATAAGGATACAGAAGCAAAAGTGAAGTTAATTAGATTTTCCTTGTCTGAGTTTAGGATTAATCTACATTCTTTATTTCCCCTACCTTCCCTCTTTAACATATGCAAATTATGCAAATCAGTAGGCCTGGACCTTTGACCAAGACCAGACCCTTGATAAGCTTGAACTGGTTCAACCTGTTTGGCCTCTCTAGTTCCCCTGACTGCCTACTCATACTCTCCTCAAATGGCTCGTTTAAGCATGCCTACAAGCCTCTGACCTTTCACCTGACTGACCTGAGGCCTGGTTTCTGCTAAAGCTGGGGTGGGGGAGGGGGGAAAGTACACCTTCAGTTCTGTGGAAACAAAACTCCTCCTCTCATTTCTTACAATCCTAACACAGGGGATATGATACAGGTTTTGACTTAACAGTGGTGGAAATATCATCAAAGGGGCCTCACCCTACAGTGTACATGGTCACCAGGTATGGATAATTTTTTTTATTCTGTAAAAGAATTGGTGACAGCAAGTAATTTGATATAGGCTATGCATGTGCAGTCATGCAAAACACATTTCAATATTAGTGATGTTGTGAAAGAAAACATAATTGTTATGAAGATCAAATGAGGTGATGAAGATGCATCCACACCCTCCCCCTCCCCCACTATCCCATTTCTTTCCTCCATTTTTTGGCTAATCTACCCGGGAAGGCTGCTTTAAATAGGTGCCTCTATTTCTTTTCTTTTCACTGTCTTCTTAAATCTCTATAGTCAGGCTTCTGCCCTCATCATTCAATGGAAAATACTTTCTCCAAGGTTACTAATGATCCATTAATGGCCAAATCTAATGGCTTTTTCTAAGTCCTCATCCTCTTCAGCTCTCTGCAGCCTTTGGCACTTTCAGTAGACCCATTCTGTTGACACTGCTCTCCCCTGGGTCTCCTCCTACCCAGTCCACTCCTTCTCAAAATCTTTTGCAGAATCTTCATCCATGTCAGGTCCAGTAACCAGGAGTGTCCCAGAGGGCTTTGTCCTGGGCCTTCTTCTCTTCTCCCTCTATATTATTCCATTTACCGATCTTCTCTGCTCCCATGAATTCAATGATCACCTCTATACTGGTGATTCTTGAATGGACTTATGCAGGCCTAATCTCTCTGCTGACCTCCAGTGTCATATTTCCAACTGCCTATTGGATATCTCAAACTGGATGTCCTGTAGACAGCTAGGTGACAGTGCATCTAGAGTCAGAAAGACTTGAGTTCAAATCTAGCCTCAGATACTTACTAGCAGGGTGCCTCAGGGTAAGTTACTTAACCTCTGCCTCAGTTTCTTCAGCTTTACAATGGGAATAATAATAGAACCTATCTCACATAACTGTTATGAAGATCAAATGAGGTGATATTTGTAAGATACTTAGCACAATGCTTGGTATATAGTAGGTACTTAATAAATGCCCTTTCTGCTCCCCCCCTGACATTTTAAACTTAACATGCTCAAAACTGAACTCATTATCTTTCCCTCTAAACCTTCCCTTCTTCCTACCTACCCCATTACACTAGATAGTACCACCATCCTTCCAGCGTTCCAGCCTGGGAACCAAGGTGTCATGCGTTTCTCTTATGCCACTTCCCCCACCCCAGATCCACGCTCTTGCCAAGGCCTGTCGAATATACCTTAGAGACATCTCTCATATATGCCCTCTTCTCTCCTCTGACAGTGCCACCAAGCTGATGCAAGCCCTTATCATTTGTAGCCTGCACTATTGCAATAGCTTGCTGGTTGGTTTCCCTGCCTCAAGTGTCTGCCATCTCCAGTCCATCCTCCACTTAGCTGCCAAGGTAATCTTCCTATAGTGCAGATCTGACCAACTCCTCCTTCTTCCCCCAAATGCTCAATAAACTCCAGTAGCTCCCTATCGCTACCAGGATCAAATAGAAAATTCTTTGTTTGGCTTTCAGAGACCTTAATAAGCTACCCCCTCCAACCTCCTCTCCAATCTTCTTATACCTTACAGCCTCTGCCTGCCCTACTTCCCCCACCTCTTCTGGAGCTCTTTGATCCACTGAAGTGTGTTCCCAAAGGAAGACGCTCTATCTTTCACCTCTGACCATTTTCACTGACTTTCCCCATGCCTGAAATTCTCTCCCTCATCCCTGACTCCTGGCTTTCTTAGCTTCCTTTAAGATCCACATGAAATCCTAGCTTCTACAGACTTTCTCATTTCCCCTTAATTCTAGTGCCTTACCACATTAGATAATGTTTTTTCTCCTTCATAGATCTTGTTTGAACATAGTTATTTGCATATTGTCTCCCCCATTAGATTGTGATCTCTTGGAGGGCAGGAATTGTCTTTTACCTTTCATTGTATTCCCAGAACCTAACACAATGCTTAGGATGTAGTAAGTACTTCATAAATGCTTATTGACTGCCTGGAGGTGGAGGAGGAAGATTTGCATCCCAGCTCCATCACTTACTATAATGACTACAAGAGGAGCCTCACTTACTTTTTGTTTGTTTATAATCCAAGCTTAATTTTTTTCAATAACCTTTAAATTAACTGCTAACTTAGTCCATTACTGTGCTAATATTTAACAACCAACTCTCTGAAAACGTGCATAGGTGCACATATATACATACATATACATATATATATATATATATATATACATACACAGTTTCATAATTCACAAATAATAACAAAATATACAGTACTCTTTATTTGAGATTCCAGATAGCCAAATTATTTTCACAAAATTATTTCCTTGATTTTCACAGAACTCTTCTATCTAAGGATCTATAGTTGGAATTCCTGCATGAAGTGGTAATGGAATCACATCTCAGTCCCCTAATTCAAGTCTCAATAAATTTATTGTCATTAAATCTGACAGAAATTATACTCTTTAAACAGAAACCTCTTTAATACTTGAGCTCAACAAAATGACTCTCTTTTTAGCCTTTTGCAGAGATTGTAAAGGATTGCAATATTATGTAATTTTACATTGTTATCTACAAATTCCAGAAAATTCTTTCAATCAATTTTATGTTTGAACATTTCACTTGAATGAATAAAATACTTCCTATTGTGCCAGAAGCTATGCTGAGCATGGGGAATATAAATAAAGTAGAAAGAAAAACAGTCTCTTCTAATGTGAGAAGACAGCACATGAAAGGATGTTGAAAAATCATAGAGGTGGGGGAGAGAGGCAGGAATAGGTTGTCGTAGGAGAGGAAATTTGAAGAGGAATGACCCATGGCTGATCCGAGTCTCTCCTTCAATGTAAGTTCTGAGAGGACCCATCAAACAGTGGGGGATGTCGACCTGAAAGTTTGGTTAAAGAAGGCAAACAGACTAGGTGATACGTAAATTCATGATGTTTATTCCCTTAAAGCTAGTGGAGCTAGTTTACTTGTACATACAAGGACCCAGAGCTTGAATTCTGACAGAACAAAAGAATGAGAAGGTTTAAATACATTTTTAGTCCCAACTCAGCATGCCTGCATTACTTCAATTTTATGATCCCCATGTAAGTTTAAGCATGACACAAGAAAAGGATTTTCCTTAATTGAATAGGTTGTAAATACAATAAGATAAGAGAGCTGACAAAGTGTCAATTGAAATTACAACCTAGCATCTGTGTGTTTAATTTACCATTAACATGCTATAACATAGTATATGCCCATAAAATATTAAGACAAGAAAAAGTCACATTATCCAAGATAGTTTCTCGTGTTAAAGATCTCATCTTTAATGGCCACAGACAGGAGGAAAGAATGCTCTTAAGGAGGCCTGATCTGGCCTTGTTGACATAGGAAGAGGTATTTTTTGAGTTTGCTCGGAGGACAAAGAAGCTGTTAGGTACAGGCTCTTCTTCTGGTTGATTAGTTCAGGCTCTGGCCCTTATTGAAGTTACTAATTTGATATGAAATGATTACCAGGGAGAATACTTTTAAGGTAGGAATTCACGATGAAAAGCTGAATGAAGCGTTGTAAACAAATTCCAGAGTGAAGAGAAGACTGAGCAACTTACTGAATTACATATGGGGGTCTGAGAGAGAGAGAGGAACATTAGATAGACAGTCCACAGTCATTCAGCATTCATTAAGCACCAACTATGTGCCAAGCACAAATTAAGTGATTGGAGTACAGAGAAAGGTAAAAGACAATCCCACTTCTCAAATATCTCACAGTCTAATTTCAGAGACAACATACAAAAAACTGTGCACAAAAAATATATTAGCAAGAAAATTTGATAAATAAGAGAGTAAAAGGCAGTAACAATGGAGGTGGATCAGGAATGGTTCCTTGCAGGAGATAGGATTTTAATTGGGACTTGAAAGAAACCAGAAATGCTAGGAGGTGGAGATGATAGAGAGAGTTCCAGGCAGAAGGGACAGCAAGTGATAATGCCTGGAATTGGGAGATGGAGTGTCTAGTCCATGGATATCAAAGAGGATAGTTTTACTGGTCAAAGAGTCCATAGGGAGAGGAGAGGAGAGGAAGGGAGAGGGAGAGAGAGAGAGAGAGAGAGAGACAGAAAGACAGAGAGATTACTTGTAAATTCATTTTTTTAATCTATGGCACTTCATTTTTTGTTGTTGTTGTTGATTTATTTAATTTATTTAATATTTTTAGTTTTCAGCATTGATTTTCAAAAGAGTTTGAATTACAAATTTTCTCCCCATTTCTACCCTCCCCCCCACTCCAAGATGGCGTATATTCAGGTTGCCCCATTCCCCAGTTAGCCCTCCCTTCTGTCACCCCACTCCCCTCCCATCCCCTTTTCCCTTACTTTCTTGTAGGGCAAGATAAATGTCTATGCCCCATTGCCTGTAAATCTTGTTTCCTAGTTGTACACAAAAACTTTTTTTTGAACATCTGTTTTTAAAAATTTGAGTTCTAAATTCTCTTCCCTCTTCCCCCCCATCCACCCTCCCTAAGAAGGCAAGCAATTCAACATAGGCCACATGCGTATCATTATGTAAAACCCTTCTACAATACTCATGTTGTGAAAGATTAGCTATATTTTGCTCCTTCCTGTCCTATCCCCCTTTATTCAATTTTCTCCCTTGACACTGTCCCTTTTCAAAAGTGTTTGCTTTTGATTACATCCTCCCCCTATCTGCTCTCCCTTCTATCTTCTCCCCTTTTTATCTCTTTCCTCTTTCTTTCCTGTGGGGTACAATACCCAATTGAGTGTGTATGGTATTCCCTCCTCAGGTCAAATCTGATGAGAGCAAGATTCACTCATTCCCCCTCACCCACCCCCTCTTCCCTTCCCACAGAACTGCTTTTTCTTTCCACTTTTATGTGAGTTAATATATCCCATTCTATCTCTCTCTTTCTCCCTCTCTCAATATATTCATCTCTCATCCTTTAATTTAATTTTATTTTCTTAGGTATCATCCCTTCATATTTAACTCACCCAGTGCCCTCTCTCTCTGTCTCTGTGTCTCTCTCTGTCTCTGTCTCTCAGTCTCTCTCTGTCTCTTTCTCTCTCTCTCTCTCTCTCTCTCTCTCTCTCTCTATATATATATATATAATATATATTACATATATATATTATATATATATGTAGATGTATATTCCCTTCAGCTACACTAATACTGAGGTCTTATGAATTATACACATCATCTTTCCATGTAGGAATGTAAACAAAACAGTTCAACTTTAGTAAGTCCCCTATGATTTCTCTTTCTTGCTTACCTCTTCATGCTTCTCTTGATTCTTGTGTTTGAAAGTCAAATTTTCTATTCAGCTCTGATCTTTTCATTGAGAAAGCTTGAAAGTCCTCTATTTTATTGAAAATCCATATTTTGCCTTAGAGCATGATACTCAGTTTTGCTGGGTAGGTGATTCTTGGTTTTAATCCTAGCTCCATTGACTTCTGGAATATCATATTCCAAGCCATTTGATCCCTTAATGTAGAAGCTGCTAGATCTTGGATTATTCTGATTATGTTTCCACAATACTCAAATTGTTTCTTTCTGGCTGCTTGCAATATTTTCTCCTTGACCTCGGAGCTCTGGAATTTGTTGACAATATTTCTAGGAGTTTTCTTTTTGGGATCTTTTCAGGAGGTGATTGGTGGATTCTTTCAATTTCTATTTTACCCTCTGGTTCTAGAATATCAGGGCAGTTTTCCTTCATAATTTCTTGAAAGATGATGTCTAGGCTCTTTATTTGATTATGGCTTTCAGGTAGTCCAATAATTTTTAAATAATCTCTCCTGGATCTATTTTCTAGGTCAGTGGTTTTTCCAATGAGATATTTCACATTGTCTTCCATTTTATAATATCTTGATTTCTCATAAAGTCACTAGTTTCCACTTTCTCCAATCTAATTTTTAAGGTGGTATTTTCTTCAGTGGTCTTTTGGACCTCCTTTTCCATTTGGCTAATTATGCCGTTCAAGGCATTCTTCTCCTCACTGGCTTTTTGGAGCTCTTTTGCCATTTGGATTAGTCTATTCTTTAAGGTGTTATTTTCTTCAGTTTTTTTTTTTGGGTCTCCTTTAGGAAGTCATTGACTTGTTTTTCATGGTTTTCTTGCATCACTCTCATTTCTCTTCCCAATTTTTCCTCTACTTCTCTAACTTGCTTTTCCAAATCCTTTTTGAGCTCTTCAATGGCTTGAGACCAATTCATATTTTTTCTTGGAGGTTTTTGATGTAGGCTCTTTGACTTTGTTGACTTCTTCTTGCTGTATGTTTTGATCTTCTTTGTCACCAAAAAAGGAATCTAGAGTTTGAGTTGGAGTTGGAGTTTGAGTCTGAATTGGTTTTCGTTGCCTGTTCATGTTCCCAGCCAACTACTTGACCCTTGAGCTTTTTGTCAGGGTATGTATGACTGCTTGTACAGTAGAGAGTACTTTGTCCCAAGCTTTAGGGTCCAAGTGCTGCTGTTTCCTGAGGTACTTCTACTGCACAGTCACCGCAGGCTCTATCACAGGAGCACTCCACCTCCCCCAAGAACTGCCAACCAGGACTGCAGTCCAGATCCAAGTAGTGCACAGCAAGAGAACCTGCCTCTGTGCCCACAAAGCGTTCCTTGCACTCCAGCTCTGATCTGCTGATAGATTCCTCCCACTGTGTGAGCCAGTGACTCGGCAAGCAGCTGATGCTGGAGCTCTGGAAGCAGCCTCAGGAGCTTCGTGCTGCTGCCACCACCATCACCACTGCACCACCTCTGCCACCCCCAGGGATGGGGCCAGACTACTCTCATCTCCATCCCACAGTTTCCCACTAACCCGCTCTTTGGGTTTTATGGGTTGAGAAGTCTGGTAACTGCCACAGCTCAATGATTCATGGCCCTAAGGCCTGTTCTGGCTGGCTGACTCCCCAGTCTGGTCTCTCCTGGCATGGCCCATGCTGGGCTGCGCTCTCCTCCTAGCACTGTGTGGTAGATGCTTCCCAGGGACCATCCAAGCTCTCCTGGGCTGGAGACCTGTTTCCCTCTGCTATTTTGTGGGTTCCACAACTCTAGAATTTGTTCAGAGCCATTTTTTACAGGTGTTTGGAGGGATTTGGGGGAGAGCTTAAGCAACTCCCCGCTTTCCAGCTGCCATCTTGGCTCCGCCCCCCTATACTTTCTTTTAAAAAATAAATTTGATATTTTTCTCTTGAAGCCCAGTGTGGTTCCAAAGATCTCAAATTTTATAACCTGTCCTCTTTGGAAATCAGATAACTGTAGACTGGTAAGATTGTATGCCCTGTTTTTTAAATATTTCTTATTATTCGTTTCCCTGGTTGATGGTGCTTCTGCAGTCTCGGTTACAAATGTCTGAAGGTGCATCCAAAGTAATGGATTGTCAAGACTGAAAACTAATGATCAAAATGTCACAGAGGTTATACAACCACTGTTCACTCTAAAAATACAAAAGAGCTTACCCAAGTTATCAAAGCCACAGGTAACTCTGAAATTTATCAAAGCTCACACAGGTCATCACAACCAAGCTTAGTGCTAAGAAATAAAATAAAACCAAAATAAAACAATACAGCCAACAGCAGTCACAAGCAAAAAGCTTTCTTTATTCTCTTGGAGGAGGGAAACTAGTCATGTGCTGGGGCCTCCTATAAAAAGAGAACCACATTAGTGTTGCCAAATCTCAACACATATAGCAGTGGTTACTCAATGAATTGTAGCCCTAACAATGAGGGATAACAGAAACAATGAGGCGAATTTGATTCATGGCAGGGGCTCATGACCAGAACATGGGTCCTTCAGGTGCTTGTAAGCTTAGGGACCACCTAAGGTTGGTGTGGAAACAATTCTGGGATTTTGCTGCCACAGAGTTCATTTAGAGAGTGAGCACAAAGGATTATACTTATGCCAAGCTCAGGGGTACAGTTTGCTTTCTGGGCCTTAGTTCTGGAAAACTGGTTGTAAGAATCCTTCTACCTCTGAAATTCTGGGGTTTAACAATACTCCTAGGTCTTCCCTTACTCACCTATGTCTCTTATCCCTTCTCAGTGACCTCCCACATCTAACATTCTCTTCGCTATGGCATCTCCCAGCCCTGTCATTTCACTTAAACATTACATGTTTAAATGTCCCACCTAATTCTAACAGCCTAGGCTTTGGTTTCTCTGAGTCATTTTCTTTGAATTTGCTTTACATTTGTGTTAACAATCTGATGGAATCCTAATAAAGCTGTCCCCAGCCCCAACATTCTAACTTCCTTATGGCCCCACTGAATAACAGGCATGTCCTCATTTAACCACACAATCTGCCTTTAACCACACCTCAGGCCCTCAGACTCAATATAGCCACTGCCCCTAGTTAGCCACTGCCCCTAGATCAAATTCACATATTTGAACAGGTGTGTTCTTATACTCAACCACAATCACATCATCTATTTAGCCCAAGACAGGATGAAAATATCTAACTATCCATCTTGACCAGAGAGGACCACAATAGGTAGCCAATTAGAAAGCAGTACAAGAATATTATAAAGGACCACGGAAAAATAAACTAAAAATTAATTGGAAACTAAATAATCTAATACTAAAGAATGAGTGGGCAAAAGAACAAATCACAAAAACAATTAATAACTTCATTCAAGAAAATGACAATGATGAGACAAAATTATTATTATCCCAAAACTTATGGGATGCAGCAAAAACAGTTTATAGGGGAAGTTTTATATTTCTCAATGCTTATATGAATAAAATAGAGAAGGAGATCAATGAATTGGGCACTCAACTGAAAAAGCTAGAAAAAGAATAAATTGAAAATGGAGCCTTCCTTAAAATTATAAATAGTATCTACCTAAAACCATGAGCAAGCATCATATGTAATGGTGATAAGCTGGATGCATTCCCAATAAGATCGGGGTGAAATGAGGATGTCCATTATCACCATTATTATTCAATTTGGTACTAGAAATGTTAGCTATACCAAGAAGAGAAGAAAAAGAAATTGAAGGAATTAGAATAGGCAAAGAAGAAACTAAATTATCACTTTTTGCAGACTATATGATTATTTACTTAGAGAATCCTAGAGAATCAAGTAAAAAACTACTTGAAATAATAAACAACTTTAGCAAAGTTGTAGGATATAAAATAAACCTACATAAATCCTTGGTATTCCCATACATGACTAACAAATCTGAACAGCAAGAGATAGAAAGAGAAATTGCATTTAAAGTTACTGTAGACACTATAAAATATTTGGGAGTCTACTTGCCAAGACAAACCCAGGGCCTATACGAACACAATTATGAAACACTTTTCACGCGAATAAAGTCAGATCTAAATAAATGGAAAAACATCAGTTGCTCGTGGTTAGGCCAAGTTAATATAATAAAAATGACAATTTGACCTAAATAAATTTATTTATTCAGTGCCATATCAATCAAACTACCAAAAATTATTTTCCAGAGCTGGATAAAATAATAACAAAATTCATCTGGAAGAACAAGATGTCCTGTATATCAAGGGTATGAATGAAAAGAAATGCCAGGGAAGGTGGCCTAGCCATACCAGATAGTAAACTGTACTATAAAGCAGCAGTCATCAAAACTACTTGGTACTAAGAAACAGAGCCGTGGATCAGTGGGATAGGTTAGGTACACAGTAGGCAATGACTATAGCAATCTACTCTTTGAGAAACCCAAAGAGGCCAGCTTCTGGGCTAAGAATTCACTATTTCACAAAAACTGTTGGGAAAGTTGGAAAATGGTAGGGCAGAAACTGGGCATAGACCAATATCTTACACCGTATACCAAAATAAAGTCAAAATGGGTTCGTGATTTAGAGATAAAAGCTGATATTATAAGCAATTTGGGAGAGCAAGGGATAGTTTACCTATCAGATTTATGGGAAAGGAAAGAATTTATGATACAACAAGAGATAGAGAGCATTACAAAATGCAAAACGGATAATTTTGATTATGTTAAATTGAAAGGTTTTTGTATAAAAAGGCCAATGCAACAAAGGTTGGGAGGGAAGCAGAAAATTGGGAGAAAATCTTTACAACCAGAGCCTCTGATAAAAGTCTCATCTCTAAAATATACAGGGAACTGAGCCAAGTTTATAGGAATACAATTCATTTCCCAATTGAGAATAGGTCAAAGGTTATGAACAGGCAGTTTTCAGAGGAAGAAATTAAGGATGTCTATAGGCATATGAAAAAAAAATGCTCTAAATCACTGTTGATTAGAGAAATGCAAATCAAAACAACTCTTAGGTACCACATCTCTCCTGTCAGATTGGCTAACATGATAGAATAGGAAAATGATTAATATTTTTTTTATTTATTTTTAGTTTACCACACACGGTTCTACATAATTTTGAGTTCCAGATTTTATCCCCTCCCTCCCCAAGATGGCATGGAATCTCATTTAACTACCATGTATAACTTCGCATTGAATTAATTTATACACTAGTCAAGTTTTGGAGAAGAATTATGACCAATGGAATGAATCATGAGAAAGAAGAAACAGAACCAAAAGAAAAACAAACCCAAAAACAAAAACAAAAGAGAAGCAAAAAAGGCAAGCATGTAGTACACCTCAATCTGTATTCAAACTTCACAGTTCTTTCTCTGGATGAAGATAGCATTCTCCATCGTGAGTCCCCTGGAGTTGTCCTTGCACCTTATATTGCTGAGAAGAGCAAAGTATGTCAGGGTTGGTCCTCACATAATCCATATATCTGTGGTTGCGTACAATGTTCTCCTGGCTCTGCTCTGCTCACTCAGCATTATATCGTGTAGGTTTTTCCAGGTTGTTACGAAGTCCGTATCATCCCCATTTCTTATGGCACAATAGTATTCCATCACCTTCATATACCACAGCTTGTTCAGCCATTCCCCAATTGATGGGCATCCCTTTGATTTCCAATTCTTGGCTACCACAAAAAGAGCTGCTATAAATATCCTTGTACATATGGGTCCTTTTCCCGCTTGTGTGATTTCTTTGGGATACAACCCTAGAAGTGGTATTGCTGGGTCAAAGGGTATGAATATTTTTATAGCCCTTGGGGATAGTTCCAAATTGCTCTCCAAAATGGCTGGATCATCTCACAACTCCACCAGCAATATAACAATGTTCCAATTTCCCCACATCCTTTCCAGCATTTATCATTTTCCTGTTTTGTTATTTTAGCCAATCTGACAGGAGAGATGTGGTATCTGAGACTTGTTTTGATTTGCATTTCTCTAATCAGTAGTGATCCAGAGCATTTTTTCATATGCCTATAGATACCTTTAATTTCTTCCTCTGAGAACTGCCTGTTCATATCCTTTGACCATTTCTCAATTGGGGAATGGCTTGTATTCCTATATATTTGGCTCAGTTCCCTGTATATTTTAGAAATGAGGCTTTTATCAGAGATACTAGTTGCAAAGATTTTCTCCCAATTTTCTGCTTCCCTCCTAATTTTTATTGCATTGGCTTTTTTTGTACAAAAACATTTCAATTTAACATAATCAAAATTATCCATTTTGCATTTTGTAATGCTCTCTATCTCTTGTTGGGTCATGAATTCTTTAGTTTTCCATAAATCTGATAAGTAAACTATTCCTTGCTTTCCCAAATTACTTATAGTGTCAGCTTTTACTCCTAAATCGTGAACCCATTTTGACTTTATTTTGGTATATGGTGTAAGATATTGGTCTATGTCCAGTTTCTGCCCTACCATTTTCCAATTTTCCCAACAGTTTTTGTGAAATAGTAAATTATTAGCCCAGAAGCTGGCCTCTTTGGGTTTATCAAAGAGTAGATTGCTAAACTTGTTGATTTCTCCTACTTGTGTACCTATCCTATTCCACTGATCCACACCCCTGTTTCTTAACCAGTACCAGGCAGTTTTTATGACTGCTGCTCTGTAGTACAATTTAATATCTAGTATGGCTAGGCCACCTTCTCTAGCATTTCTTTTCATTAATACCCTAGATATTCTAGACCTCTTGTTTTTCCAGATGAATTTTGTTACTCTTTTGTCCAGCTCAGTAAGATAATTTTTTGGTAGTTCGATTGGTATGGCACTGAAGAGATAGATTAATTTAGGTAAAATTGTCATTTTTATTATATTAGCTCAGCCTAACCATGAGCAACTGATATTTTTCCATTTATTTAGCTCTGATTTTATTCGCGTGAAAAGTGTGTCATAGTTATGTTCATATAGGCCCTGGGTTTGTCTTGGCAAATAGACTCCCAAATATTTTATAGTGCCTACAGTAACTTTGAATGGAATTTCTCTTTCTATCTCTTGCTGTTGGGCTTTGTCAGTAGTGTATAGGAATGCTGAGGATTTATGTGGGTTTATTTTATATCCTGCAACTTTGCTAAAGTTGTTTATTATTTCAAGTAGTTTTTTACTTGATTCTCTAGGATTCTCTAAATAAATCATCATATCATCTGCAAAAAGTGATAATTTAGTTTCTTCTTAGGAAAATGATTAATTTGGAGAGCATGTGGAAAAATTGGAACACTGTTACTTTGTTGGTGGAGCTGTGAACTGATCCAGTCATTGCGGAGAGCAATTTGGACCTATGCTCAAAGGGCTATAAACATGTGCATACCCTTTGACCCAGCAATATAACTTTTAGGGCTGTATCCCAAAGAAATCACATAAGTGGGAAAAGGATCCATATGTACAAAAGTATTTATAGCATCTCTATTTGTGGTAGCGAAGAATTGGAAATCAAAGAGATGCCCATAAATTGTGGAATGGCTAAACAAGTTGCAGTATAGGAATGTAATGGAATACTATTGCATCATAAGAAATGGGGAAGATATGGACTTCATAATAACCTGGAAAGATGTACATGCTATGATGCTGAATGAGGGGAGCAGAACCAGGAAAACATTGTACACAGCCACAGATATATTTGTTCTGTGATGACTAACTTTGATAGAGTTGGTTCTTCTCAGCAATACAAGATTCAAAGACAACTCTAAAGGACTCATGATGGAAAGAGCTATGTACATCCAGAGAAAGAACTATGGAGTCTAAATGCAGATTAAGGACAACTGTTTGCTCTCTTTTTTTCTCTTTTTTTTTTGGTTTTGTTTCTTCTTTCTCATGATTCATTCCATTGGTCATAATTCTTCTTTACAACTCGACTATTGTGTAAATAAGTTTAATGCAAAGTAATATGTAGAAGATATATTGGATTCCATGCCATTTTGGGGGGGAGCGGGGAGGGAGGGAGAGGAATAAAATCTGGAACTCAAAATCATGCAAAACTGGGTGTTGTAAACTAAAAATAAAAAATCTTGATTTAAAAAAAAAGCAACATGCCAGGCACTCTCATCTTTTTCTCTGGGCCTCAGGGTTAAGTACCTGAATATGAATTTAGAACATCACAACAGTTTTGGTTTCAATACTATGGCAATAAAAGTTGCTTTTAATATCTTAAGCATGCTTTCTGTTAATTCTTCTCAAATTATCGTGTCTGCTTATGCTTTAAATTGTTGAGTACAGAAAACATAAATGATAAAGCAAAAACTACTTCTCATCTAGTTTATTTTGTGAGTGTGGGTTGGATGGCCCCCCTCAGTTCACAAGACTGTCAGCTGGGTGACACAGGGCCTAGGTCCTTGGAAAGGGACTGAATTCAAATCCAGACTCAGATACTTATTAGGTTAGTGATCCTGGGCTCTCATTCACAGAACATCCTTTTGCCTCACTTTTATACTGAATAAAAAGGGGATGTTATCACCTAGTTCACAAGGAGGTTTTAAGGTTCAAATGAGACAGTATTTCAGGATTTTGACAGTCTTAAGAAGCCTTATAAATCTGAGCTTATATTCCGAGGGTCCTTCCATCTCTGACAATCTGGGGCCATCGGGATACTCCTAGCTCTCCCCTTCCCTATAGTAAGGGCTCTCCTATAGCTGATATTCCTGCTTCCCAATGCCTTTCCAGATCCACCATTCTCTATTGCAGCTCCCACTAATGCGGTTTGTGGTTGAGGGGTGTTCGAGACCCTAAAGTACCAACATGCTGGGTCTTGGTGAATGAATATGACTCAAGCCTTCTCAGCTGAGGAAAAACAAAGTTTATTAAAGATTCACCATATTGGGTAGACTCTTAGGGAGCCTGAGCATTTGTGACACTAATGACAGCAGGCCAGATTAATCTGAGCTGAGCTAGATTGAATCTGAGTGCCTTCATGGAGGCAAGATGAGACTTATATGCAGAAAAATTGTGGGACAGATTGAGGGGTGGTCTTGAGTAGTCTAGGATGACTAGAGGAGGGGTTTAGAGGGGACTGGAGTGACTGGGGTGAGGTCAGACTCCAGGGTAGGAAATAGCTGAAGGATCCCTGGATTTGACAGACAATAAGAGAACTAGGGTAGATATTTTGATCAGGATCAAGTGTGGGAAACAGCCAGAAGACAATTCAGAGGTAACCAGACAATGGAAGGCTAGGCTATTTGGGCATAAAAAGCCAGGTCAAGTGGGAAGATTCAGGGTGAGGTTCCAGGGGGTTCCCACAGTCTAAACCTCATCACCACTGATGGGGTACTTGGGTGCTTGTGCTTGGACCCTAATTCTAACATTTCTCCTTAGCCTCTGCTTGGGTGCCTGTGCCTGAACCCAGTTCCAAAATCATATCCAGTTCTAAAATCACATCTCTCCCTAGCTTCGAAACATTGGCCCTAGCAGTTCCTCTCCAGTTCAAGGGCAGCATGCCTTAGCAAAACACTTATCTCTCCTCCTGATACTGTGGCCAGCTGCACCTATGGAATTTATTTGTCTGACTCCTTATGTATGTGCTAATTGGCTGAGCACTGGGACATAACAATATTTACTACTTATTGACTTTACTGATATGTATCTTAGACATAGTCAAATGTATACTTCTATGGGGAGCCAGCTATATTCTGTTTAGGCCTCTTAGACCTCTGCAAGGCAGGGTCAATCGAGAATGGGTCTATTCACAGCAAGGCCAGTTTTAGGATAAGAAGACATGGCAAAGAAAACCCACCTTTGTAGCTGATTATCTACGTGGGAGATGACAGAAATGTTTCTGTCTGGTTATCTATATGGGAGAGAACATAAATGTTTCAATTTGGTTAGCCTTGAGGAAAAATAGTATCTCGCTCCCAGGAACAAGGAGATAAAAAACTTAACCGATGCTTTATTGTACTCTTCTTTGAAGTCTGAATGACTCAGCAATTAACCTGTATAAAATACTGTCAGTAACTCCATTAAAATTAGTCTAGCACCTAGTGCCATGTCTTTGTATTTTTGTGTCAATTACTTCATCATATATTCACACCACTGCTGGCACATACTCCCTTACATCTTGTCTAACAAGACATTTGATGGAAGCCATCTGGATATTTCCAGCCAGGCCTGACTTAGTGATGTTTCACAGTCAAAACCACACATCCAGGTTGTCACCCTGCCTTGGGCTATTTCCCAATGAACTCTGGGTAAGATACCTGTGCAATAGATACAAAAAGTGCATGTTCCTTTAAGAACTGACCATTCCTTAACCACTCCCTAATCACACTCCAAAACACCTAATTGACATGTTTCACCACCCAAATCTCATATATAAACTTTCCTGTGCCCCTGTAATGTTGCAGCTTCCCTAAGAACTCTTGCCCACTGTAAAGTGTAATAAATCTTAGCCACCTTGATTGAAAGAATGCTTGAGATCATGAATTCATTCCAGATGGCCCCAACCTTCTCCACTACTCAGGTCCTTGAGGAGTAATCCCACTCAATGACCCTGTCTGGGAACTCCAATCTTGGGGTTCCTGGACCTTGTATCCTTCAACCCTCAACACCATCACCTACAATCTGTCTTTGGAGAGCTCTGAAAGTCTGGTCATTGGAACATCAATATAGAGTTGATTTCAGTATTTGTGAAATAAAAGCTGTTTATCAAATCATGAGTCTATTTTGTAATTTATTTTTTAAATGACCATGCCTGTCATGAGCTTTAATATACTGAATACAGAAAAAAATACATTTAAAAATGCTTCTCCATGATTTTCTGTTTGCCTCTGTGTGATTGTATATGTGTGTGTGTGTTGAAATAAAGTCTGCTTATCACACCTTAATTATATTTAGCTGTTGTTTTACAAATGATAATATCCTTGCCTATATCTACATTGGGGTAATTAACAGAAAAAATAATTTTGTGAAAATATCAGAATTCCCTGAGTGTGTTTTTTTTTAATTTTTGAGAACACTTGTTCCCTCCCCCTTCTCCCCAGAACTGAGGACAGAGACAGTAGTGACTCAGGACTTCAAGCGCTGGGCCAAGGGGCAGAAAGGACTGTATTTACATCCACCCTCAGATACAGACTAGGTTTGGGACCCAGGGCCATCCCTGGAGCTTTATGACCCTCACTACCCTCTCCTCTAAAATGAGAAATGACATTGGCAGCCAGCTTTCTGCTTTCTGAGGAGGATAACATGAGCTAGTATTGGAAAGAGCATTTCCATCCTCTTCTGGGATGGTAGAGGTCACTCTGACTTCCCCTGTTGTACAGGCTCTTCTACCTCTGATGTCCCTCCATTAGGTGCTCTCCCAGTGGTAAGCAAGGTGGGGAGTGGGGGGGGGGGGTGAGAAGCAGTTTTGTTTCCACAGAGTTGAAAGCATTCCTCTTCCTCCCACTCCTCCCCTCCCCATCTTTAGCAAAATGTAAGTCAGGTGACTGGTTAGAACTAATTCTAATCAAAGCTCTGGGGCGAAAGGTTAGAGGCTTATACCCATTTGAGGACAGCATGACATAGGCAGTCAGAAGGTTGTATCTGACTAATGAAGAGCCTGGTGGGAGATTTGAAGTGGGAGTCAGTAAAAGGCCTGGAGTCCATCTGAGTCTTTTGTACTCTCCTATACTCTGTTCAGGGGATGTGCCCATTTATTCAGACCGAATAAATGTAAAACATAATTAAAGCACCCCCACTTGGGTGGCATCCTTTCTTGTGAGAAAACAATAAAATTCCTTTTTGCCTTCTCTCAAGAATGTCCTCTGTCTATTTTTTTTTATTTTTTTTTTTTGCCTCTGTCTCTTTTTAATGTGAGTAGTGGTCTCAGACCCACACATGGCTCTGACAGTTTCTTCCCTATGGCAACTCCTAACTGGGACATTCTCTGTGTGTTCTCAGCTCTCTAAAAGGCCTGACATTCCATGAGGCCTCACCCTCTTGTGACAGGCTAGGCTTTGGTGTCTTTTGAGTAGATGTATTTTAATGATAATTACTTGCTTATGTGTCTTAGCAATGCAGTGGTTTACAAAGACAAGGAGGCCCTTTCAAATTCTCTCCAATTAACCCTTTCATGGTATGAATAAAATACTGTGGCTGGGGTTGCTGCTGGGAGTGCTGGGGCACCTGGGGCTGCTTAGTCTGCAGAAGAGGTTTCAGGGTCTGGGTATGTGGGGGAGGTGGAGGCTGAGGTTGCTGTTGGGATTATTGGGGTACTTTGAGCTACTGCTGTGGTTAGGGCTGCTTCTGAGGCTGCTGATCGCTCTGCTGGGCTTGGTTTTCAGACCACTTGGGGCAGGTTCAGGCTCCAGGGCTAAGGGGAGGTGTAGCAGAGTTGACCACAGCATGGTTGGGGCTGAGCTGTTCTTGCTCCTTCCCGGGTAACATATCTCAGACTTGACTTGTTTATATCACACCACCACCTGGAAATGTGCATCTTGGGTCTATGGAAGGTCAGCATAGGCTCCCCTTCTTGGACTGGGGACAGGTCTGTGACCAGCTTAAGTAGGTGCTTGGCACAGGTCAGAAAGAAGCACCTGAGGCACCTCCTTCTCTGGTCTTTGGCTGCAGCACTCAGCAGCCCCGGGCTGGCTGGACCCCAAGAGAGTCACTGCCTAGATATCTGGCTCCCGTCTTCTCTTGTTTCTGGCTGGAGTACTGTAGAAGCAGTGGGGAAAATTAGTGACCAGTCTGTTTGTGATGGATTTTATGAATCCAAGAATTAAAAACAGAGGCATCTCAAGGTGAAAGTAGAAAGGAAAATTTATTACGATCCAGAGGAAAAGGGCAACTCGGACATCAGGAGCACCGGGGTTCTCTCAGTGTCAGAGCGTGCTGGACACAGAAAATTGGGGTGTTTATACAGGTCCCTAACCGCAATTCCCCCTCCCAACCTCCTTCCTCTCAGCTTTGCAAGCTTTGTAAGCTTTGAGGGTACAATCTGGACGCAATAAATCTATCCTAGGGACAATGGCAAAGAACAAACAGTATTGCTATTTTTGACAAGCAGGTGACTGACATAACCTTCCCACCATTCTTATCTCATTCTCCAATCAATCTGAAGTGATAAATCTATCTTGATGACAATAACAATGAACAAATGGTTTGGTTATCTGTGACAGGCAGAAGCCAGTTGTTGGTTACTTCATCTTCACATCTGTGGCAAACTAGCCTTTCCCCTCACCCTTACATCTGTGACGGATATCCCCAGCACCCTTACACCTTGTCTCCCATCATTCATACCTAACTGGTCTTGCACGTCTACATTGCACCTGGCTTTCTGGCTTTTCATCCATTTTTCTGCCGAGCTGAGGGTCCGTTATCCTGTGGTCAATACACAGGGGGTGAACATCCCGTGTCCTAGCCTTACTTTCAGAGGATTTTATGGTTGCTGACTTATTCACCTCAACCCTTCTTTCTTCAGGCCTCTCGCCATTAGGTAAATACACAGGATGTGAGTATCCTGTGTTCTGTTCTTAACCTCGGGGGCCTTACGGTCACTAGCTTAGCTTATGGAGGGGAAAACATCTAAGTAGAGAAATGGCTTTACAGAAAGGAAAATATCCAAGTAGAGAAATGGGACTCACTATCCTATTTATTTCTATTTATTTAATTTGTCCTCTTTTATGAGAGGTCTTCACTCGTTCCACACAAGTGGTCTAGACTCAGGATGACAGGGCAGGTTAGCTCCTGACTCCCAGCAAGAAACTGCCTCCTTGACTCTCCCCAGCTGCATGGCTGGGTTTGCAGGGGCACCTGGTAGAGATATATCTCTTAATTAAACTAAGGAACTCCCCTAACAGCCCAGGGCCTGTGACCAACCAGGGGGAAAGTGCAAGAAAGATTTGACCCCCAAATCAAGGCTAATTTATTAATAGAGTGTAATGGAAAGACCTGGATGTTGATTCTAATATCAGAACTGCCCTGTTTTGTCCCTTACCTAAGCCTCAGTTACCCTACTGTCTGCAAAATGGAAGGGTTGGTTAGTAACACTGTGAAAAATACTGGAGGTGATGTGGAAAAACAGGTACACTCATGCATTGTTGGTAGAGCCATCTAGACATTCTGGAGAACATTTAGGACTGTAAGAAATGGGAGGAGGAGTTTTGTTTCCACAGAACTGAAGGTGTATGTGTGGGACGAGTGAAGACCTCTCATAAAAGGGAACAAATTAAATAAAATAAAATAAGTAGAATAGACTTAGATATTTTCCTTTCCACAAGCTTAGCTAGTGACCGTAAGGCCCCCCCCCCCGAGGTTAAGAACAGGTCCTGTGTATTTACCTAATGGCGAGAGGCCTGGAAGAAAGAAGGGTTGAGGTGAATAAGTCAGCAACCATAAAATTCTCTGAGGATAAGCATAAGACACAGGATACTCACCCCTGTACGTTGACCCCAAGATAAGAGAACCTCTGTTTGGGGAAGAATGGATGGAAAGCCGAAAAGCCAGGTGCAATATAGATGTGCAAGATTAGGTAACTAACAACTAATTCCTGCCTGTCACCGATAACCGAACTGTTTGTTTAATCGTCATTGTCGTTTAAGACAGATTTACTACCTTGAGATTGATAGTAGAATGAAGCAAGGATGGTGGGAAGTTTATGACTGTCTCCTGCTTGTAAAAATAACCATACTGTTTGTTCCTTGCCATTATCCCTGGGTAGATTTATCGCGTCTAGATTGTACCCTCAAAGCTTACGTCTGCAAGCTGAGAGGAAGGAGGTTGGGAGGGGGAATTGCGGTTAGGGATCTATATAAACACCCCAATTTTCTGTGTCCAGTGCGCTCTGACACTGAGAGACCTTCGGTGTCCGAGTGGCCCTTTCCCGGGATCGTAATAAATTTTCCTTTCTACTTTCACCTTGAGACGCCTCTGTTGTTAATTTTTGGATTCGTAAAATCCATCCCACACATGTACTTCCCCCCCTCCCCCACCCCAGCTTTAGCAGAAACCAGGCCTCAGGTCAGTCAGGTGAAAGGTCAGAGGTTTGTATGCATGCTTAAACGAGCCATTTGAGGAGAGCATGACTACGCCGTCAGCTGTATCAGTGTGAGTGTTCCTAGTGAGCACTACACCAGCTCTCTCGAGGAGTGTAATAAATGCCTTCCTCTGCCCACTCTGGTCCTGAGTTCTTTGGGTGAGAATGGGTAAATTACAAGGATCTTCCCAAGGTCATGGGAAAAGAAAAGCAACGAGTTGTGGAGTTACATCTTGGGCTAACATCCTGACCCAGCCTTGGGGAGTCCTGTGATCCCCACTGCAGTGTTAAGAGGGATTTCCCTGGGGAACCCTGTAGTCTGCACAGCCTTCTTAAGGGGACATCACTTGGGACTTCCGGCCCTGTCTCGGAAGCCTTGTGATCTAGCTGCTGTTCTAAGGGGCCATCACTTGGGTCCTCCTTAGGGTCTGACCTTTAGGAGGCCTGTGATCCCCAAAGATTAGGGGGGCTACCACTTGGTCTTCCTCTGGGAGTCCTGTGGTCTGCACAGCCTTCCTTAGGGATTATCACAGGGTTCTTCCTCAGGACTTCCTCAGTGATCCCCAAAACTGTTTCTCACAATTTGGGGAAGTCCAGTGATCCCTAAAACCGCGTTTCTCATAGGACCTATTGGCAAAGGGCTATAAAACTGCATACACTTTGACCCAGCAATAACACTACTAGGTCTGAATCCCAAAGAGATCAAAGAAAAAGGAAAAGGATCTATGTACAAAATTATTTATAGCAGCTTTTTTTGTGGTGGCAAAGCACTGGAAATTGAGGGGATGCCAGTCAATTGGGGAATGGATGAACAAGTTATTGTATATAACTGTGATGGAAAACTATTGTACTATAAGAAATGATGAACAGTCTGCTTTTATAGAGACCTGTGAAGACTTTTATGAACTGATTCAAAGTAAACATTGTACACAGTAACAGCAAGATTGTAACTGCGGCCAGCTGTGAAAGACTTAGCTACTCTGATGGATGCAATGATCCACAACAATTCCAAAGAACTCTTGATGAAGAATTCTATCTACATTCAGAGAGAAAACTGATGAACCGTGAGTGCAGATCAAAGCACATTTTTCTAATTTATTTTTGAAACATGCTTCATATGAAAATCTAATTTGCATCACTTCACATGTATAATTGGTATAATATCGCTTTCCTTCTCAGTGATTGAGGGAGAAATCCGAGGGAAGGAGAAAATTTGGTACTGAAAGTAAAAAAAAATCAATGAATTTCTTTTTAGTCCTAGCTTCTCTAATTTGGTTATGATGTGATCTTTTATACCTATGTCGTGTATCCACTTGGAGTTTATCATGGTATTTAGCATTACGTTTTTGAAAGACTAGTGTCCAGTTTTCTTAGAAGGTTTTGTCAAATACTGAGTCCTTTTCCCAGTAACTAGGTATATGTAGCGTTAGGTATATGTAATGTTAATCATGGCATGATTTTTTGCTGTTCTTCTCTTAAGTGCCTTTAGTAAATCTGGCCTTTGTTTGAACGGGGCAGGTAAAGTGGGATTTTTTTTTGTCTTGGAATGTTTTTCAGCACTAAGACAATCGAGAATCGTTGAATTGTATATGATGTGGTGCTGGTGGTTGGAGCTTTCCAACACTGGTTTCAGACACTCTGGATGGTGACTCTTGAGCCCTCAGGGCCCTGAACACTGTATATGTACTGGAAGGTTAGTGTTTCACTTTTGGGGATACACTCATTGAAAGAATGTGGGTGACAAGACTTTGGTTAAGGTGTTGAACCCACCCCCTAGCTTTGTAACCCAGATGTTGGTGCTTCTCTGGTAACTACGAATTGTGATTTGATCAGACAAGGTCTGTGATGTTTGTAATTTCTGTTTGTATTTGCCCTGAAGTTCAGGGGGATGATTTTTCCCCCTGAAGTAAGTGAATGATATATGTATCTTTGATTAAACTGAGAATGTTATTCCCTTAAAGTTGCTTTCCTTAGAAAAGCAGATCAAAGAATTTGCATTGGCAGCCCTTCCTGTGTGCTATTGTTGTTGGTCTTACACAGCTAGCAACATTGTTGTTACAGTATATCAATCCCTTTGCTACTCTGATTGCTTTCTGCTGTGTAATATATAGTTGATGTTTCACCGACCAACCTCTGAATTGTTTTTTTTTGGGGGGGGGCAGAGAAAGGTGTTTTATTACGCTCCTTGAGAGAGCAGGCGTAGTGCTCACGGGGAACACTCACACTGATACAGCTGCAGGAGCAGGGGTAACCATTCCCTCCACTCCTGCTAGAGTCATGGTTAGTTTACAATCTTTTGTTTTTTACATAGTTTTCCTAGGTTATACAGTTTATATAAATAGGATAATAAGGATACAGAAGCAAAAGTGAAGTTAATTAGATTTTCCTTGTCTTAGTTTAGGATTAAACTATATTCTTTTACTTCCCCTACTTTTCCTCTTTAACATATGCAAATTATGCAAATCAGTAGGCCTAGATTCTTGACCAAGACCAGACCCTAGATAAGCTTGAACTGTTTCAAGTGGGTTTGGTCTCTTTAATTCCCTAGACTGCCTTCTCAAAAAGTATGCACATGCGTACAAGCCTTTGACCTCACCTGACCGACCTTGAGGCCTGGTCTCTGCTAAAGCTGGGGTGGGGGAGGGTGGGGAAGCATACCTTTAGTTCTGTGGAAACAAAACTCCTCCCATTTAGTACAATTTCCCCCTCTTCTTTTATTCAAATTTTTGTTTCCACATTTTTAATATTCCCTCACTCTCTTTCTCTTCTGAATCTTTCTCCTTAATCACCCCCTTAAATATGGGAAGGATTGATCAATGCATTGACAAATCAAAGGGGGCAGTCCCCTTTGTAAATACAGATACAGAGACCCAAAAGAAAATGATAATGCAATTGTCCCTTTAAGATTCAAAAGTCTCTTCCCATAAGCTGTCTGGCAGGGGAACAACATCAGTGAAGTCCTCTGGTCCTTGGTATTTGTTCCAGCCATCTCCAGCATCTTCTTCTTGACTTCTTGTAGGAATCAGCTTTCTTTCCATTCTCCTACAAAAGTTACCTTGGCACAATTTTCTAATCCTTATACCCTGATCATTTTTACAAATTCAAAATTGGAACTTTGGCCAATTGCCATGTTTAAGAAATTTACGTCAGAGCCCAGTTCCTCATACTTTACATTAACTCTTTACATACTTTACTTAACATACTTTACGTTAACATTCTCACCAGGAGGATGACATTTCACTAAGGAATTAACAGCAGACTCCAGCACATACATAAATACATTAGATAACCAATTCTTAACACAGTACATATAACATCATAAACTTTTAGTCATGCCATGTTTCTTTGATGGCATTTACAAAATAAACCACAAGCCATTCTTCTTTTAACATTACTAATTGTAAGAAAGCTTTAGACAAGCATGATATTAACCAAATAACAAAATATTCTCACAAGCCCTTGACCTAATTGTCTCCATACCATTTCCAAGAAAAAAAACCTAACTTAACACTAGTCCCAGTCCTAGAGTAATCTAAGATGTTCCATAATCAATTATTTTAATAGATTTACGAAACCTTCTGATTATAGAAATTTGCCACCGAGAGAGTAGGGACTTAGAGTAAGGGGACCATATTTTCCCCAGCTTCCTGTCAACTCCAGGCAGAGGCTGTGTCAAACTGCAAGCTGCATTGAGCCAGGCCTAGTCTGCCAGGTTTCAGTTGAGGCATCAGGTCAAGACGGTCCCACCTCAGCGCATGCTGAACAGTTGCCCCCTCAACTTTGCCAAGAAATCATACCTGCGGCTCATGCCTGCCCTCCCACAGGGCTGCTGCCATCTTGGGTCAGCCTTCCTTGATACTCACACCTGGAGTTAGACTCAGAAAAACAGTCGGTTAACAGTCCCATTAAGGCAAGTTCCAATGATCAGTGACTATAAAGTCACATTGCTTCAGGAACATCCTTAAAGCTAGCTCTAAATAGCTTGCCTGCATTTCCTCCCTTGTTCATAAAATCTTCCCATTAAGATCATAAGTTACTTCTCTAACACATTTGCATCAGTTTCTCCTCTATTTCTCTATTCTTCTCTAATTATACCTGATCTGAAAGAATTGAACCATATAATTTTTATCTTTATGTTTTAGATGATGGAATGAATTCAAATCCACATTTAACTTTTCCCATCAATACGTAACTATTCTACAACTTCTCTCCTAAAGAGACTTACTTTGAAATTCCTTTCCCTAAACTAAAGATGTCTCTGATTTGGTTCCACTGATTAATTACACTATTTGTATCAATACCTAATTGCTCTTATATTACTTTAAAACATCTAAGGACCCTATCCCACAAAGATACAATATAACTTTATATCCCAGCCTTAGTCTATGGGATAATGATTCAATAATATTATCTCATAAAACTTGTTCCACCCCCCCCTTTTTGGATTTTTGCTCCCACACTTCTTATTCACTCCTATTCTCAATTTGTTTGAACATTAATTCACATTCTTCATCATCTTTCCCATCATCTGTTTTTACAATCAACATTTTTACCCTCCCTCCTTCATTAAAATATACCACCCCCATACCCTGAATGGCAGTTTCGGTAACCAATTGTATAATACAGGGTATACATAAGAGGTAACAAGAATAGGCCACATAATGCTAGCAGGAAGACTCCAATAATTTGTTTCCACCAGGAACCCTTGAACCAATCAAACCAAGAAGGATTGGATGGAC
Source organism: Trichosurus vulpecula (assembly GCF_011100635.1). Taxonomy (NCBI): domain Eukaryota; kingdom Metazoa; phylum Chordata; class Mammalia; order Diprotodontia; family Phalangeridae; genus Trichosurus; species Trichosurus vulpecula. Next base: position 60,264,631 of record NC_050582.1, read on the forward strand.
TGGTCCATGTCTGAACTGGGACATGTGCTAGTTTCCTGATACTATTAGTAATTTCTTTTACATCCTGTCCATTATCATCTATTTTTATGCAACAACTAGAGAGGTTGAGTTTCCCACAAACACCTCCCTCTTCTGCTAGCAAATAATAAGACAGCCTCTCTGGTTTGGGTGGCCTGATCAGCCAGTAGGTCCAATGCCTTGGCTGTCTGGTTGGTGATAATCTCTACCACAGATTTTGAACAATTCTTTGTGGGGGCCACCCATCTCCCCACCCATTGGCATCCCCGGTGACTGTTAGGGAAGTATCTATCCCCAACTTGAACCTCTCACTTGGGGGCATTAGATCGTCATATAGCTGTATTCCCAATTTGTTCCCTTCTTGTCCTGCTAAAAAGAAAAATTTTGGTCTAACCAACCCCACATGGCACACCCTTGTCCAATTTAAAGGGAGATGGGTATAGGCCGTATGGCCACAAATCCAATAATGTCCTTTTAGGGCTGGTTGCTCTGTCTTGTGTATTTTGGAAGCATTCCAAAGAAAGGGATAATATTGCTTATCTTGGAACCCCAAGGGCCCTCCTTGGTTAAGATCGGGTTCCATTCCTTCGATATTGGCACCTCCACAGCTGCTCTGTCCTTCTCCACTCACACTTTTCTACCTGGGGGCTACTTATTTTGTTACTTTTACTCCAAAAAGTATCAAAATGTCCAAAATAAGAACCATTATCCCATCCCCACTGTCTATAAGGATCCAGGAGTATTCCACTAGTTTTTCTTTCTGCTTGACACCTTGCTATAGCTACCAAGTGCCAGAAATTCCGACCTATATTACCCTTACTCATAAGCCTTATACCACAAGAGGTCATTAGGTCTGGTATGGAAGAGACCGATTATTAAGGATCCAAGCCGGACTCAGAGGTACAGGTACCCAGGGCCAATTTTCAAATTGTTGTGGACCCCCACAGATCCAACAATTGGTTACATTAAAAGTTCTGGCAATGACTTCTATCAGTTGAGTAAACTTATTCTCCTCCTTCCATGGAGGGAAGATAGGGGCTCCGATAGTCAGAGCCATCCAAGTAACCAGGAGAACAGGAGTCTATCTGGATCTCATTTTCTTGCCTAATTTTTACCTTAAGTTACCTAACTTTACTAATTTTTAGCTCTCTTTTACCTTTTCCAGAAGAAATAAGCCTGTGCTTTCCCTTATGCCTCCCCCCTTACTCTGATGGAAGGGAAAAAAATGCCACTGTTCCTGTTATCCCCACTATTCCTAATTTTCAACTAGTGGAATAATCCCTCCATCCTTCATTGCAGCTGGTATATACTGAATGATTAACAAGATAATGGAAACAATAATACAAAGGTTATTAGTCTGTTCTCTCCTGGTGTCCCTCTCCCTTCTGGTGTAGAATAATCTTCAAGGGGTAGGAATTGTCCTTAATAGTCCATTCTTGGGATTCCCCCACAGGTCCTTTTACCTTGGTGTAATGAGTCCACCCTTTCTCAGCAGTTCGTATAGCAATCTCTGTAGTGAGAAGTACCTGGAACGGTCCCTCCCAGCTGGGCTGAAGCTTAGTTTCTTTCCAGGATTTAATCAGCACCCAATCTCAATAGGTTTGAACTGCAACCAATTAGCTTACAGGTAGAAATTCAGCAGGCCTTCTAAAAATTATACAAAAAGATTTTACAGAACATTTTTCAAAAGTATTTTACAGCTCTAAATGAGATGTGTCTCCTTCTTAAAGCAAAATAACCTTTAAACATTGGGATTAATTCAAATTCCCAAAGTGCCATCACCAATTAGTCCATAAACCTCCAGATTAACATACATAAATATATCTTTAGATGATACAGGCTTGAAATTCATACCCCTGTATTTTTTAAAGTATTATAACAATTCAATTCTTTATTATTACAGAATTTCCAGATATCACAAAATTCTTTAGTCAAAAAGGTGTTGTAATGGGGATAACACTTAGTTTCTATACATTACATACCCTTTGTCCATAGGAATCCCTCTACCCTGAAAACTTTACACAAGAATGAATATCCAAAAATCCTTGGTTCACTTAACAACATCAATTTCTTAACTAAGTACAATTCTTAATCTAACCTCTAGGTTACAAGAGAAATTATTTTAATCACTAATGGTAACATTTTTCATTTCTAAGGCCCAATACTCTTAGCATTGTAAGAAAATTTATAAAACCACATTTCTAACTGCTCACAATGTATCCTGAATTGACAGGAGGACCCAACAAGGCCTTTGTATAAATACTTGATTTATAGCAAAAACAATTTCAATTGAACTTCCAGACAAAACTTGGAAGTTATAATTTCTTAGGTTAATAGCAATTGTCCAACTTCTTAACCTAATGCAGCTCTAACATAATGTAATAATGCCCTAAACATTATTATGTATGTAAAATTTGAACTACCCATTTCAGTCTAGGTAAATACATTTCTAAACCAAATATGACAGTGTAAAATTACCAAATTTTCATCACATCCTTTAAAAGCACCCAATTCACATATATTAAACTCAGATTAAAATCACAATGGTCTCCTCAAACTTCATAATCTAAGAGAATTTTAGAAATACAGAAACAATAAATTTCAGATGACATCAATTGCATTTCCAGGTCACTACCTATAGGAATTGTTGGTCCTATTACTTCTGATATATATAAAAATTGAGCGAAAACCTGTTGACCCTTCCAATAGATAGGGGTCCAGTCTAACATCAGTACCTGGAAATCCTCATCCTTAACTCCCATAACCTTTAGGATTTTTCTCCCAATTTTTACCCCAATGGAGAGTGTACAAAAGAAAAACCTCTCTGTCCCTGTGTCTACCAAGAATATTATGTCTTCTTTATGATCCCCAACCTTTAGGTTTACTAGGGGTTCTCAGCTGGGTCTAGAGACAGAACCCCAGACCACAATAGTCTTCTTCCTCAAAAGTGAGGAGGGGAGCTCCCTGTTCTTCCTTTCTTAAGTCAGGACACTCTCTCTTAAAATGTCCTTTATTACAATAGTAACAGACTGTCCTACCTGCCCATTTACCCACATCTCTCCTATATCCTGAAGCCCTGTGCCCTTTGAGATTCTCCCTTAAGGATTGTTTATGATCCCCACTTCCTTCTTGTTTCCTCATAATTTCCCTCATAGTATTGGCCATGACCTGAGCTTTCTGTTTCTGTCTTTCATCCTCCCGCCTTACATATAGTTTCTGAGCCTCTCTCAATAATTTGCCTATTGATCTCTCACTCCATCTCTCTCAATTTGTGCAATTTCTTATTTATATCTGGCCATACCCTAGTGACAAAGTTTACTTTTAGCATCCCTTGGGCCACAGTGATGAGGGCACAGTCTCTGGGAACCCCCTTCAATCTGGAATACAGTCTCTAGGAGCCCCCTTGAACTGTCCTTGAATCTTCCAACTAGATCTGGCCTTTCCCTAAGGCCACAAGCCTTACATTATCATTAGGCCCAAATCTCTACCTAGCCTTGCTCTTTATTGTCCAGCTACTTCCCACCCTTGATACTATCATTATCCATGCCTTCAGCTACTTCCAACCCTTAATTCCATTCTCTTGGTTGCTGGAGTCTGACCTCATCTCATCCTCTTTAAACTCCTCCTCAAGACCCTTCCTAAAACCCTCCACGCCAGACCACCCCTCAATGCCTCCTACAATCTTTGTGTATATAATCTCCATTTTGCCTCCATGAAAGTGCTCAGATTCAATCTACCTCAGCCCAGACTAAATCTGGCCCGCCTGACAGGCGTCACAAAGGGGTGGGACCTCCCAAAACAACCCGTCACTTCACGGTGAACCTCCAACAAATCCTGTCCCCTCCCTTGGCCGAGAAGGCCCAAGCCGAATTCCTTCGGCAGGACCCAGCGTGTGGGCACCTTGGGGTGTGAGCACCCCCAGAAATCAATGGTTCACTAACAACCTTCATTTTGATTTAACCTCTTTAACAGGATCCTGAATATCTCCTAATTCTTTCTAGGAACTGAGAAGGAGATTCATTTTTTTCTTTTCTGATTTCAAAAGCCTTATATTCTGTGATATTGGCACAGCTTCCCTTATCCCTTCTATTACCAATTGTCTAAGATCCTGCATATTCCTATGATGTTCTTTAATATTGTTATCCCAGCTTGGATCTTCATTTGGGAATTTTCTATCCACAGCTACCACTCCTGGTCCTGGAGGGTGTCCCCTTTTTCATCCCTCCATGGCTGCCTTTCTAATCATACCCTTTTCTTCTCCCATAAACAGGAGGTTGAGTATGGACATTAATTCTGCCTAGTATTAGGAATATTTGCCTGGTCAAACTTATAAAAAAAAGGAAACTTTATTTCATATCATTATTTGCTTTAAGAACCATCCAGTTTTGCTCAAGTCTAATTTTAAATGAGTTAGTGTTTACATTTTGCTTTTGAGCCTCCATTTTCAATTGGTTGATTTCACCTCTCAGGGTGTCATTTTCTCTCTTTAGATTCTGTATCTCCGTAGCCATTTCGCCAATCTTATTCTTTAGGGACTTTTCCATTTTTTCCATGTTTTCTTTTACCTCCCTAATTTCGTTTTTAAAATCCTCCTTTAGCTCTTCCAGCAGTGCTTTTTGGGCTGGAGACCAGTTCATATTAGCTTTTGAGGTATCTGATGTATCTACTGTGTCAATGCCGTCCTCCTCCATATCGATATTTTGATCCTGCCTGTCTCCATAAAAAGAATCTATTGTCCTCGGTTTTTTTGTATTCTTCTTCATGTTTGTTGTTTTCCCTTTTCCTGGCGTTAAAATAAATTTCTATCTTTGGGTTCTCTGTCCCAGCTTTCTTATTCTGGGGGTTGTGAGTCTAGAATTAAAACCTTCAGTTTCCTGAGGTGTGGGGGAGGGGTCTGGCTCCCTGGCGTCTCACTCCCTGTGGGTGCTCTCCAGCACTTGCTTTTCAGCAATGGTCTCAGCTGTTTGTTGTTTGAGCTGATGTCTGGCACTTCCCCTGGGGGAGCAAGGTTACATCTGGGCTCCTGGCGTTGACCCCTGCTTCTAGTATTTGTCCTGTGAGGCCCCACTACTCTCTCCTCTGTTTCAGTTCTCTTTTTTTTTTTTCCCGAGGAATTCTCTGGGTGAGGGGGGGAGGGATTAGAGCCTTTTACCTGGCCATTGAGTCTTCCGGAAGTTCAAGAAGCCGAGTTCCTGGGTTTTGCAAGTGTCAGGAGTGGGTGTTTTCACGGCTGGTGGGGTTGCGCTGCCTCTCGTTGCTCCCACAGACTGCCGTCCTGTGTTGGGAGTCCTGGGGATCTCTGCCGGTTTCGGGCGCCCAGCTTTCTCCCAGCCCGTCTCCCACGTGGATTTCTCGGCCAGCCGCTTCCGCCTTGGTCTGGAGCTGCTCCGCACCGAGCACTCTCCGAGCCTGCAGGTTCGTTCCTCCGGCCTTTCAGACTCTCCCGGCTCGGAAATTTGCCCCACGCCGACTGCTCGCGGTTTCTGACTCTCTCAAATCTGCTCAAATTAACTTTTTTATAGGAATCTGACAGACCTTGTGAGAGAGCTCCGGTAAGATGCTGCCTTCATGCGGCCATCTTGGCTCCACCCCCCAACCATCCAGTTTTGAATTTGGCACCCTGCTTTCTCCAAGCTTCGTCTTATGCATACTGGCAATTAACAAAATGCCTAAGGATTCTAAGGATTTTTGAGGGGGAAGGGGGCGGGCATTTCTCTTAAAAAAATAAAAACACAACCTTTTGGAGTGGTCCTTAAGAGCACGTGGCTTTGCAACTCCCCCACTCATTCTTTATACCAAGCTAAAATATTTCCCAGTTTCCCCTTCAGCCTGCTGCCTCTGATAAAGGGAAAAATCCCTTTCAGTTTTCTAAGGGCTCCTCCCTAGGTGGGGCCTGGCAGCCCCTTGAGAGCAAAGGAGCCTACCTTTCTAAGCACTAACTAATCCTAATTGACACACCCAGTCTTCTAAGATGGAGTGGGGGGGGGGAGGGGGTGGCCTAGAGCACATGGCAGCTAAGAGGAGCACGTGGACTGAATACCAGGTGGTCTCAAGCCGCCATTCTACACCCCCTAAATTCCTTTTCTGTCTCCCTTTCTTTCCCAATCTTTACTGAAACTTTTTACTCTCCGTATTTCCAATTTCAATCTTTCTTTTCCTAATCTTGACCCAAATTTCAAATAAATAAATTACATACCCACCTGTTACAGGCCGTGTTAGAGTTGAGCCCTGTCCTCCTCGGACCTCCAGGCCCAGGGGCCTGCTGAGATAGACTCAGGGCTTTGGGATGTGGGTGGAGCCAGGAGGAGGGGTCTTGCCTTTGTTGCCTCCCTAGCCATTCCAGGTCGGACCTGCCTGACCACGTGGAACTTCCGGCTCTCTGGCAGAGCATGTGGAACTTCTGGTTCTTTACCTGGACTGCCTGCCCGCAGGGAGCTTCGGGTAGTGCGGGAAGAGAAGGGGAGGAGAGTAGGCGGAGTTGGGGCGGTCCTAGGACCCAGGGGTATTAGCTTTACCTGTCTTTCACCCACGTAACCAAACTGTACCTACGTCACTAAAGGTGTAAATGTGCTGCTTGCTGAAATAATAAACGGAGTCATTTCACCATCTTGTTCACCACCATTGTCCGCGAGATCAGGTCCTTTGCTTAGGCAGAGGCCTGGGGCTTGAGGGGAACCCCGAGCATAGTTACGAGGCTTCGGAAGCTCGTAACACCCACCTAGCTTTCCTTTTTCCCAGTGGCATTCTTTTTACCTTAAAACTTAAAAATGACCAACAATTTTTAATCACATTCTAAGAGGACCTTAGTGGTCATCCAATTTTTCATACAGACCCCTTTTATTTCCACAGTTTTTAAAACACTTTGCTTGATGTTAGACTGACTCAGTAGAAAATACAGATTTTTTTTTCTTTGAATCTAACCAACCCTTAATTCAGAGCCCCCAGTCCTCCCGACTGGCAGCTTCAGCTCTGATTCCTTATCTAACTATTTTAATACCAAAGGAGCCCATTTCAATCCCCTAGAGTTAAACATTTTTACCTGAACATAGAACAAAAAAAAAGCACAGACAAAACATTAGTTAGACATTTCACATGAACAATTTTGAATTTGAATTCAGACTCCCTTCCAATATTAAACCAAATCACTTTTCCTTGGGTCGACCCACGAGTGCTTTTCTTCCAAGCACTAGGAGAAATCCATTCTCCCCATCTAGGTGCACTTTCCCTGGGTTGACTTATTGTCTTCCCAGCTAGCCAACGTTCTTCCTAACGGGAGGAGGAATGTTAGGAGGATCCTTTCCATCCTCCCCAGGTACCTTTTCTTAGAGCTCTTATTTCCCGTTCTAGGCAAACCTTACTTCTCAACCTAGAACCCCCAGACTTGACAAGGCAGTACTACCCGTTTGTTCCTACCTTGCTCAGGTGACCTGACTTGCGCAGTCTCCAGCCGTTCCCTTTGCGTTCATCTGCACACTCTTCTTGTTCAAACAAGGTCTCGGGTCCTTCAGAGCCTCCAGGGGGTTTTCAGCTTGGACAGTGGGACCACTCGGAGCGCTCTTTCCTCTGCCCTATCTTACCCTTCCTGGGGTCTTCGGAATCCCACAACGAGCCCCCAAATTGTGAGAAACGTGGTTTTGGGGATCACTGGACTTCCTAGGCAGGGCCAAAGTCCTGAGGAAGAACCCTATGATAATCCTTAGGGAAGGCTGTACAGACCACAGGACTCCCAGAGGAAGACCAAGTGGCAGCCATCCCTTAATCTGTGGGGATCACAGGACACCCCAAGACAAGATCCAGGAGTAATCCCAGCAAGCTTCCTCTGCCTGTTGCTTCCCTTCACTTGACCTTAGGAAAATCCATGTGATTTGCCCATTCTCACCCAAAGAACTCAAGACCAGAGTGGGCAGAGGAAGGCATTTTATTACGCTCCTTGAGAGAGCGGGTGTAGTACTCACGGGGAACACTCACCAACCTCTCAATTGTTTAACCAGTACCAAGTCATTTTAATGATTACTACTTTGCACAACAGTACAAATAGACTTACCTTCCTTGCCACATTCTTTTCATTAACCTTTTTGACGTTCATATGAAATTGGCTATTATTTTCTCACTCTGGTGAGAATGAGAAACTTTGGTACTTAGAAACTTTGCACTTTATTATAGCACTGAATAAGTCAATTTAATTCATTATTTTTTATTACTTTTATTATTTATTATTGCCCCTTTCATTATATTGACTAGGTAAAGAGGCCATTCTCTGCCTCATTTCTTATTACGCCATAATCACTGAATGGGTGTTGCCTCAGTCAAACTGAGACCTGTTAAAGACCTTAGCTTGAAAAGGCCAAGGTCCTCCATTGCATCCTGGACCATCTCCAGTTGTCCTGATTTATATCTTGCCACTGGACCAAGATGGCTCTGGAGGAGAAAGTGAGATTGGTGACTTTGCACAGCCCCCCTTCTTCCACTTAAATCCAATTCATTTGTATATCATGGCATCACCTACCTGATGTCGTGGTCCTCTTCCAGATTGGAGGACAAACAACAACAACAACAACAATTGGATCTACCTACCTATTAGCAAATAATGTTTCTCCCATTATTCAAGACTCTATTTCTGCAAAGATGGCTTTATACTTGGATTCATAGAGTTCTGGTTGCATCTTGGAAGCTACATTCCCAAATATTTTATATCTCTTGGAATAATTTTCAATGCAGTTTCTCTTTCTAGCTATTCCTACTGGGTTTTGTTGGTATCATATAAAGATGCTGATGACTCAGGTTAATTTATTTTATATCACAACTCTGCAAAATTTTTAATTGCTTCAATTAATTCTTTGTTTGACTCTAGGGTTTTCTAAGTAAATCATTATGTCATCTACAAAAAAGTTATTCTTTTCTCTTTGCCTATACTTGTTTTCTTTATTTGTCTTTATTGTTTTATTGCAACAGCTAGCCTTTCTAGCACTATATTAAGTAATAATGATGATAATCAGCATGCTTATTTTACACATTTTTTGGAAAGATTTCTCCACTATGTATAATTTTTGCCCTTGGATTTAGATAGATATTGTTGACTATGTGAAAGAAAGGTCAATTGATTTCTGTGCTTTCCAGAGTAATAAAAATGAATGTTGAAGTTTGTCAAAAGCTTTTTTTGTGAACTATTGACAGTCACATGGCTTTAATTATTTATATGATTAAAATTATTTATAATACTCATAGTCTTCCCTATATTGAACTAACCCTACATTCCTAGCATAAACACAATGTTATCATGATAATCATTTGTTGTTATAACTTGCTAACATTTTGTTTAAAAGTTTTTGGCCAGTGTTCATTAGGAATAGTGTTCTATTATTTACTTTCTCTAGATTATCTCCCCCTGACATAGTAATATTTTTATGATACATATATATATATATGTATATGTATATACATACATACATACATATACATATACATATATATATATATATATATATATATATATATATATCATAGGAAGATCTGAAGGATGCCTGTTTTTAATATTATGGAAAATAGCATATATAATATCAAAATGTCTGGAATATCCTTATACCTTCTTGTAATGATAATATAAATTCGAAGATCTTTCCCACCCATTAATAGGCCCATATGACCTGCTTATGTCACAGGCAGCCTAAATCACATATGATGGGAGGAGCTTGCTGAAAGACTGGAACCGGAAGGATAGAGTAGAAAATGTTCAGAGAGAGTTAGAACTGTGGGAGGAGAAGGACACAGGCAAGGAATGAGCTAGGATTTGTGAGTGTTTGTTGGAAGACCCCAGGCGGGGGGAGGCTAATGGGAGGGTGAGGCTCCATGCTCAAGTTACTTGCTATTATGATGAAGTGGGCTTACTGGTTTTGGGATTTGGTTGCTGTTTGGATGGATTGGACTTATTGGTTTTGGGATTTGGTTCTCTGGTGTCTGAATAAATGTTTTACTTCTTCTACCTTCTATATGGAGAGTCTCATATTTTGCAATACAGAACTACACAGGCATATTCACAATTATCGTTGATGTGGTGATTATTGCCTTGCTGATACATTTCTGTATCTTTCTTTCCCTGGCTTTCTTCAGGCCTCAGATCAATTCTCGTCTTCTAGAGTCCTTGCTCATTCCACCTAACTGAGCCTTCTCCTTTCTTCTATTCTTTATGTGTCATGTATATACCTATTTAATTACATGTTGTCTCCACTATTAGATTTTAAGCTCCTTGAAAGCAATGACTGTTTTTGTACTTTTGCTTTGCTTTGACAGATATAAAGAAAAAGAGACAGACAGACAAACAGACAGACAGACACACAGACACACATACACACACACAAAGAGAATTATTCAAAGGGGTGTCAGTAGAGATAATTGAAACAATTGCTATTTACAATACATTTATTCCTCAGTTATTTAGTTGAGAAGGGAGACCATCATTAAAGTATAACTCTTCTTCCTAGGTTACCTGTTTGTGAAAATGGTGGGAGCAGTTTTGTTTCCACAGAGTTGAAAGTATCCCTCTCTCCTCCCTCCTCCCAGCTTTAGCAGAATGTAAGTCAGGTGACTGATTAGAACTAGTTCTAATCAGAGCTGTGATCTAGCAGAGACCAAGCTTCTGGTTGGGTGAAAGGTAAGAGTCTTGTATGAATGCTTAAATAAGCCATTTGAGGAGGGCATGATGTAGGCAGTCGGGAGTTGTATCTGGCCAGTGAAGAGCCTGGCAGGAGATTCGAAGTGGGAGTCAATAAAAAGACTGGCGTCCATCTGAGTCCTTGTACTCTCCCTTACTCTGTTCAGGGGACTTACCCATTTATTTAGACCAAATAAATGTAAAATATAATTAGAACCTTCCTGGCTTCCCAACTATTATTGTTTATTCCTAGACAACGTGAGTATATTTACAACAATAATTTGGGGTCTCTTCACCGGGATAAATACAGCTTCAGAGGAAAGAAATTTTCCCCTGGAGAATGGGAAGGCACCCCTGCTGGTTTCCAGTGGGGCCTAGTATCGCCTGGTGCAAATTTCCTTCTTCAGACTGCTAACTTCTCAGGAGTATTTTTCTGGAATCCTTGGGAAACCAGGAATGTGAGTAAAGGGAAAAAGTGAAGGAAAATGGCCATAGACAGCATAAGTCAGGTACTTGAGCAAGATAGGAAAGATTCAGGAACTAAAAGTACTGCTTTGTCATGTCTGGGTTCATTCTAGGTTGGGAAATAAGATTTCCTTAGAATGGGGAAAAGAGTTCTCAGAATATTTGACTGAGGTAGGAGAGAATGGATTTCTCCTAGCATTTTTCCCACATAGCCCATGAAGAAAAGGATTTGGAAGTTTGTGGGTGGTAAAAATTCTCTCTCAGGGAGAGGGAGATTGATTTGTTTAATTTAATGCTTGGGATGGTTCTGAATTCGAATTCTAAATTGTTCTTGTGCAATGTCTTATCTGTGTTTAAGAAAAGTTTTATGTTTTATCTTCCAGTAGAAGTTTTTAATTCTAGGAACAGAGAGATTAAAAGGAATTAATTAGCAAAAGAAAGCGATCTCTGGAAGGCTGTAGAGAAAGAAAACTGAAGTTGGGGGACTGAGATAAGCTCCTTTAGTATACAAATTGTTAGTCATTTAACTTAACTTCAGGTTTTAAGATTGGGAAAGAGCTCCTGTTTTTTTTAGGTTTTTAGTGGGAGATTAAGATTCTTTTTGGTTCCAACACTTGACAGGTTGGAATACCAGACTAGAAATTGAATTGTGAAAACCAGCAGCTTTTAGAACTGATAAGGAATCTGAGCCAAAGCAGCCCAGAGGAAGAGAGGGCTGATAGGGAGAACAAAGCTGAGGGCTATGAATTAAGATTTAATTAGGTCCTAAAGGTTAAAAATCTGTATGTTTGCATTAACTCAATGTATCTGACATCAAGCAAAGTGTTTTAAAATTGGAAAATAAAGGGGATCTTCTGTATGATAATTGGATGATCACTTTAGGGGTTCAGTGGTCTGTTTAGGTCTGTTTTAAGATAAAAGCAGCTGGAGAAGAAGCTTGGTGAGTATATTTTTTTCATTTATTTGAAATGTTTGAGGTAGTTTGGGTCAAGATTAGGAAAGAAAGAGATTGCAATTGGAGTGAGACTATGGAGGGTAAAATGTTGGAGTAAAGACTGGGAAAGAAAGAAAAGCTGGAGGTAAGGGATTTGGGTGGGGGTGAAATAACACCTAAGTTCACATGGCTCTGGGTCCATGTGCTCTTAGCCACCTCTCCCCCACCCCTTATTAGAAGACTGGGTGTGTCAATCTGGAACTTGAACCTAAAACATATAGCCTGATTGGAAAATAAGGCTGATTAGTTAGTATTCAAAGGTTTTATAGTAAAGATATTGATTTGTATAATTACAAAATAAGCTTTGCCTGTGTAAAGTATGATTGAATTTTGTTTCCACAGAGATTATATAAAATTATGATTTGAAACCATATACTAGTGGCTAAGGATAGGAAATTAAGCTAGCCCCCTGAAAATTGGCATATCTAAAAGGGCTAGCTCCTTTGTTCTTAGAAGGGCCTCTAGTATCTCAAAGGGCTGCCAGGCCCAAAGTAATTCACCTAAGAATGAGATCTTTATTGATACTCCTGGACTGCTAGTCCATTCTCTTTAGCAACCGAAGAGCCTGGCAGGTGATTTGAAGTGGGAGTCAATAAAAAGACTGGTGTTCATCTGAGTCCTTGTATTCTCCCTTAGTCTGTTCAGGGGAAGTACCCATTTATTCAGACTGAATAAATGTAAAATATAATTAAAACCTTCCTGGCTTCCCAACGAGTATTGTTTATTCCTAGACAACATGAGTATATTTATGATATGTTCTTACAGTATTGCCATGGAGATAGGAAGCTCCAGCAGACATTAACTCAGAATGTTTTCTTTCATATAGGTAATTGTTTCTACGATTTGTTGTTTAACCCACTCATTATTTAGGATTTCACTGTTAAGACTTCATTTGGGTCTCTGTCTTGTTTGTGGTCCCTGACCTAATGACTACTTTTATTGCATTATGCTAATTCTGTAAAGGATATATTTACTGTTTCTGCCTTTTTCCATTTCTTTCCAATATTTCTTTGCCCAAGTGTAACCAGAATGGCCTTTGTTTTCTTTGAATGACTCAGCTTACCTCATTGAGCCTCTGGACACTGTGGCTTGCTCTTCCGGGGCAGGAGGCCCGGGGAGCATGCCGGGAAGCAGACAACTTCCTGTGTGATGAGTCATGGGGCTGGCTGAGGGGAGGTGTTAATGTCTATGCTAGGGGGAGGGGCCAACTCAGGAACCAATCGGCCCTGGTCATTCGGGCGGAGCTTGATGATGTCAAAAACCCTATAAGAGGGGAGAGGACAGCTTGAAGATTCTTCTTTTCCTTTTCCGGTTGGAGCCAGCGACAGTTACATCGTCAGTTACAGCGACCGTTACATCGTCAGTTACAGTTGCAGCTTCAGTTACAGACACAGACACAGCTGAGGCAGGAGCTGCCAGTAGCAGAGCTGACCTACGGGAGGAAGCTGAACAAAGACTTCAGGCCAGTGGGTAATCTTATTACCATCGAGGGGGAAGCATGATTTTGCTTTACGCAATCATGCTTCTCTGTAGCCTCCTGGTTACTCTTGCAAGGCGTACTTATTGGGCCTGGAAGATTTTGATCAACATATCAAAATGGGGCTTTTGGTTCATGGGTTGGTTACTGTGGAGCCTAAATAAATGTTTTGATTCTTCTGCCTTCTACTTTGAGAGTTTCTTATATCCGGCGGTTCCGAACCTTTCAGACATGTTTATGATCCTCTTTGAGATTATAAACTCTGCCCTCCTGATACATTTGGCGTCACGAACAGGATCGCTAGGTATAAGATCTCTATTTAGAAGCAGAACAATTTCAGAGGAAGAGATGAATATCCCAGGATGGGAGGATCCATTTTATTCCTCCCTAGCAAAAGAATTGGCTAAAAAAGCTGGACCCTGTGAAAACTGGGAACCAAGGCTACGGAGAGGAGATCCTAGGGATTTGGAAAAGTGTTTACGAGAAGTTGGGATTCAGTCAGGGGCATCACTATCTAGGCAAAGCTGGATAGTGTTATCAGCCTACCGGCTAGTATACGAAAGATTGAGATTAAGTGAAAGACATGGGGGCACTCCTACCCCACAGGAAGAAGAGGAATCTCAGATAGCAGGAGACCAAACTGACTCAAATGAGAACTTTTCTATTAATGTGGCTAAGAGCAACAGGAGACCAAAAAAGCCCAGAGTGCATTTCAACCCAGCCCAAAAAGAGCCTGACTGCCTGCTTCGTCCTAGCCATGGTGGCAGAGGAAGTGAGTGGGGAGAGAATGAGACAATGTTAGGGGCTGAGGCACAAAACACTACTGGGGTTCAGGATGTGCCTCACACAGAGAATAGGAGATGGTTAAATGATCAGACAAGGGCTCGACCCATACAAAGGAGGAAGACAGAAACCCGAGGTGAAGATTCAGTTACAAGGGAAATTCAGGAAGATTTCTCACCGCAAGAGGTCACAGATATTTTGAGTAGATTCAGCCAAAGAATAGGAGAACCATTGATATCTTGGATGGTAAGACTCAGTGATCAAGGGGCCGGTGGAATATCAGTAGATGGGACAGACTGCATGAGATTCATAGGTATCAGCCATGATCCTCTAGTTCAACAAGCTTTTAGGGAACATCATCAGCAAGGAGATGGTGATAGCAGGACTACTCTGTTGGCATTAGCCGCTGTGGGATGCAATAAGAGATATGCTACTGATTCTATGTGGCCCACTGAGCACAGACCCTGGTATTCACTTAGAGATTGTATCATGAGACTAAAGGAGGAGGTAATGAAGACTGCCATTATGACAGGAACTGCAGACAAATATTACAATGATTCAATGGAACTGCCTCATAGGAATTTAATAATTAAGACAGCTCCCCCTGCTTCTAAACAACTAATTTTGAATTTATTACTTGGAGAAGTAGGGAGCCGTCTTACAACAGTGATAAATAAGATTTTACAGTTACATGACTTAGGTGACTGGGGAGGGGATAGATCTCCTCGAGAGAGAAGGGTGAATAACCAGCAAACTTGGCGCCAAAGGAGAGTAACAAGGAAAGAAATGTTTACTGCTTTATTGAGAGCAGGAGTAGGTTTTGAAATGATAGATGGAATTCCAACCAATGAATTATATAGAATGTACAGAGATAGAGGACTTGATAACACGAGAAATAGGGAAATAAGAACTGCTCCTGCAAATACTACAGATGTTGAACCTTCAAACCCAAGTGAATCACATGAAGGGGAATACTAGGGAACAGGCCGAGCCCCAGTCCAAATTAAGGAAATACACAGGCTGGATTGTAGACCTCACATTAACTTGACCATATATTGGAAAAATGGGTCAAGTACGGTAACTGAGGCATTAATAGATACTGGGGCCGAGGCCACCCTTATTTATGGAAATCCAGACAAGTTCAGCCATGGAACTCCTATTACCATTACAGGACTAGGAGGGACTGAAATATCAGCCAGACAAGTTAAATTGATGATGAAAATTGGACAGTTGCCCAAGAAAGAATATAGTGTGGTTATTGTGCCTATTCCCGAATACATCATTGGAATAGACATATTGAAGGGTATGACCTTAAATTTACCCGAAGGGAAATACCAATTTGCTGTGAGGAAAATGGGCATTAATGCAGTCTTAGTGGGGAAAATCAAGATGGATCCAATCACTTTGCCCGAACCTTCTGAAGTAATTACTTTGAGGCAATATCGTGTGCCAGGTGGGCAAGATGAAATTGCCAACACTATAAGAGAATGTGTTGAGGCAGGAGTGTTAGTCCCTACAACTACTCAATGGAACAACCCTGTCTGGCCAGTCCGAAAATCAGATGGAACATGGAGGATGACAGTAGATTATAGACAGCTGAACAAAGTGACTCCTCCCTTGTATGCTGCTGTCCCAGACACGGTTACTTTAATAGAGAGAATACAAAAACATGAAGGGACTTGGTATGCAGTTATTGATTTGGCCAATGCCTTCTTTACGATCCCAATAGACCCCAAGCAATGGAACCAGTTTGCTTTTACTTGGCAAGGCCGACAGTATACATTTACACGCCTGCCGCAAGGATATATTCATAGCCCAACTATTTGCCACAGGATTGTAGCTGAACATTTGGATGAATTAAAGTTACCTGGTGTACAGCTTACACATTACATAGATGACATCATGATACAGGGAAAGAATATAAAGGAGGTGGAGGAGAGTTTAGTATTATTAATTGACCATATGAAAAGCAAAGGATGGGAAATCAACCCCGCAAAGGTTCAAGGGCCAGCTCAAACTGTAAAATTCTTGGGGATACAGTGGAATAGAGGACTGCGAGAAATTCTCCCACAAGCTCGACAAAAAATCCAGGATTTTCCCACCCCTACCAATAAGAAAGAGGCCCAAAAGTTCATAGGGCTGTTTGGTTATTGGAGACACCACATCCCACATTTGGGACAGATTTTAAAACCCTTGTATAAAGTCACCAGAAAGAAATATGAATTTGACTGGGGACTTGAACAAAGTAGAGCTTTTGAGGAAGCAAAGGCTGCTATTCAATTAGCTCTAGACTTATGGCCTATGCAAAATGGGCCAGTGGAGTTACAAGTGACTGTACAAGATGACTATGCAAATTGGAGTCTGTGGCAAAAACAACAAAGCCGAAGTGTACCTTTAGGCTTTTGGTCAAGGAAACTGCCCTCATCTGGAGTGCAATATACACCTTTTGAGAAGCAGCTGTTAGCTGCATATTGGGCTTTAGTAGAAACTGAGCAACTAACTCTGGGTCATGAAGTGATATTAAGGCCTGGAATTCCAATTATGACTTGGGTAATGAGTACCCCAGCTTCTCACAGAATTGGACATGCACAAGAGGCAAGCATAATCAAATGGAAGTGGTATATTCAGAATAGGTCCAGAGCAGGCAAAAATGGAGTTTCTGCTCTACATGAATCTGTGGCGAACATTGATACTGAGAGCAATGAAAAGCCCCTTGAATCTAAGCAACAGATGGTACCATCCTTAGTGAAATGGAATAATGGATATGACGGACTAAATGAAGAACAGAAGAAACATGCTTGGTTTACTGATGGGACAGCAAAATATTTAGGACAGAAGAGACATTGGAAAGCAGTAGCCTATAACCCCTGTACAAGGAGAACTCTGGAAAGTTCTGGGATAGGTGGAAGTAGCCAATATGCTGAACTGATGGCAGTGCATCAGGCCATCAGAGCAGAGAAAGGAGGACAATGTCATATATTTACTGACTCGTGGGCGGTAGCTAATGGATTAGCTACGTGGATGCCTATATGGAGGAATCAGAATTGGGAGATTCATGGCAAACAAGTTTGGGGTAAAGAGTTATGGGAAAATATATGGGACATGTCTTTGGTTACAGATCTGTCAGTTTTTCATGTTGATGCTCATGCAACCCTGACCACACCAGAACGTGAGTACAATGCACATGCGGATCGACTAGCAAAGATTGCTACTGAATGTATTGTCCCTACTCCGACTCCAACTGATGACCCAGCCTTAGCAAGATGGGTCCACCAGACTGCTGGCCATTTAGGGGTCCAGGCCACCCATCGATGGGCACAGGATCGAGGTATCAGTATTTCTCATGCGTTGTTAAAACAAATAACAGAGGAGTGTTGTATATGCCAATTAGAAAAAGAACGAACTCTTCCTAGGATAGTTACTGGAGAAATAGCAAGGGGAAAAGTTCCAGCCCAAATTTGGCAGATAGATTATATTGGCCCACTACCCCAGGATAAAGGATGTAAATATGTATGTACGTGTGTTGACACCTATTCCGGTGTACTAGTGGCTTGTCCTTATAAAGACGCAACTCAGAAAAACACCTGTAAAACTCTAGATATTGTAAGTTTATATTATGGAACCCCAATGCAGATTCAAAGTGACAATGGGTCACATTTCAAGGGCAAAGAAGTGAAAAGATATTGTGTGTTGAATAATATAGAATGGATATATCATATTCCATATTACCCACAAGCATCTGGGCTAATTGAAAGAATGAATGGATTGTTGAAAGAACAGCTGAGAAAATTAAGCTCAAATAATTCATATCGACATTGGAAGGATAATTTGTCTATTGCCTTACGTAATTTGAATAATAGGCCCTTAGGGGGGAGTACACCTCTAGCCAGAATGATGACCCCAAATCTGCAGATCAGAGAACAGCAAACATGTGAGATCCAAAACATTGAATTTTGGACTGTGAGGGAAGATGTCCCACTACCAAGTCTAGGAACACCTGGTTCAGCAGGATATGATTTACATTGTATAGAGAATTTTAGGTTAAATAGGAAAGAGATAAGAAAAACCCCTACTGGAGTATGTATGAGAATCCCCAAGAATCATCTTGGATGGATATTACCTAAACCAGGATTAGCGGCTCAAGGAATACATGTATTGGCTGGAGTGATAGATTCTAATTATCAAAAAGAAATTGTTGTGACACTCCAGAATATGGGTAAAAAACCTGTACAATTTTGTAGAAATGATAGGATGGTTCAAGTCATTATTATCCCCTGTGAAAAAATACCCTTTGTGAAAACTGACCCTCCTCCCAAAATAACTACTAGAGGGGCAAAAGGGTCTTGCTCCATTGATAGAATAAAGTCAGGAGCTAAGGTATGGGTAAAACGGAAGCCAGATGATATTCCAAAGGCTGAAGAAGTTATAGCCCATGGGAAGGACAACACTGTAACAGTTGTCTATTCAGGGGAAAATAATTACCAAATCGTACCCCTGAACCATATATTTTACCGTGAATAGGTTATAATAATAGATTCACAGACTATTCTTTTTGTCCTTTGTTTTGGCTAACCTTGTTGCTAGTTTTGTTTCCTTCAGGCTTAAGCACCCTGCACTTTCCGGTGACTGCCTAAGCATGTAGCATTCTTGGAATTCCTGCCAGCTTGTTAAAGAAATGACCTCTGGAATGGGACTTTTTGGGGGCAGGGCCATCTCTACATCCAATTTCAGCATGAAGAAGCTATGGAAAATGAGACCTTCACCCCTCACCCCAAGATTTTGAGCCCCAATCGTTCAAGGGGGGTGGAAATGATGATAGTGTTCTGTTTACTTATTTTGTGTTATCCTTGCTGTGTTGTTTTATTGTTATGATATTATTGATCCTATGTAGTGGATACAAGGATTTAGGGGTGGACATTTGAATTATTAATAATTATTTTGGGGATGATTGATTGAAGAGATTATTTTGCTGGGATCTAGGGGTGGATCGCATTTGAATCGTTAACCAATGTTTGGGAATGTCACTGAATGATATGTTTTGCTTTATAATGAATGATATGTTTTAGTTTCCTTTGTAATTGGATCACAATGTATGTTCTAGGATACATGGCTGATTAGATTATGTATCCTATAACAAGGGGTGGAGTGTAACCAGAATGGCCTTTGTTTTCTTTGAATGACTCAGCTTACCTCATTGAGCCTCTGGACACTGTGGCTTGCTCTTCCGGGGCAGGAGGCCCGGGGAGCATGCCGGGAAGCAGACAACTTCCTGTGTGATGAGTCATGGGGCTGGCTGAGGGGAGGTGTTAATGTCTATGCTAGGGGGAGGGGCCAACTCAGGAACCAATCGGCCCTGGTCATTCGGGCGGAGCTTGATGATGTCAAAAACCCTATAAGAGGGGAGAGGACAGCTTGAAGATTCTTCTTTTCCTTTTCCGGTTGGAGCCAGCGACAGTTACATCGTCAGTTACAGCGACCGTTACATCGTCAGTTACAGTTGCAGCTTCAGTTACAGACACAGACACAGCTGAGGCAGGAGCTGCCAGTAGCAGAGCTGACCTACGGGAGGAAGCTGAACAAAGACTTCAGGCCAGTGGGTAATCTTATTACCATCGAGGGGGAAGCATGATTTTGCTTTACGCAATCATGCTTCTCTGTAGCCTCCTGGTTACTCTTGCAAGGCGTACTTATTGGGCCTGGAAGATTTTGATCAACATATCAAAATGGGGCTTTTGGTTCATGGGTTGGTTACTGTGGAGCCTAAATAAATGTTTTGATTCTTCTGCCTTCTACTTTGAGAGTTTCTTATATCCGGCGGTTCCGAACCTTTCAGACATGTTTATGATCCTCTTTGAGATTATAAACTCGGCACTCCTGATACACCAAGTACATGGTTAGTTTTTCTAAAAGGACCACGAGATGCTGAGATATATGTGTAATCTTTGTTGTCCCATTCAGAAAACATCATGTCTTTTAGCTCTAAATTGTCCAGCAATTTGTTCAGTTCTGTATTTCCTACTTTGTTTACTTTCTAGTAGACTCATCCATAAATGAGAAGGATATTGAAGTGTCCTGTAACTATTGTGTTACCATCTCTGTGATCTTGTAGCTCAGTTAATGTTTGCTCTGTGAATTTGTATGCTGAGGTATCTGAAGCACACAATTTTATTCCTGATAATAGTTTGTCTATGGTGCCTTTAAGCATAATATAGTATTCTTATTATTTACTCAAGCTCTCATTGATTGGCCAACAATAGGTCCCAGGCCAAGCCCTACTTGGTCATTGTTTGGGCCCTGATTGACTCAGAATGAATGTAAATAGCAATTTGTTTCTAATTTGACCAGAAACCCTGAGGGTGTTCCCCTCCCATATCCATTTTTTAACCAGGTAAAGAGGCCATTCTCTGCCTCATTTCTTATTAACTCTTAATCACTGAATGGGCTTTGCCTTGATTAAACTGAGACATGTTAAAGATCTTAGCTTGAAAAGGCCAAGGTTCCCCACTGCATCCTGGGCCATCTCCAGTTGTCTTGATCTATATCAGGCCACTGGACCCAGGTGGCTCTTGAGGAGAAAGTGAGGCTGGTGACTTTGCATAGCCCTCCCTCACTTAAATCCAATTCACTTGCGTGTCCTGGCATCACCTCACTGATGTCATGGTCCTCTTTGAGAAGGACAAAGAACAGTATTTTTATTTATCCTTTTTAATTTTTGAATCTGTTTTAGTTTTGTCAGATAATATGATTGCAACTTTTGCTTTTTTGGGTTCACTTGATGTATAGTAAATTTTTTTCCATCCCATCAATTTCATTTTGTGTATATCTTTGTTTCTTAAATGTGTTTCTTTTAAGTCACTGACTGTAGGGTCTTGTTTTCTTATCCACTCTGTCCTTTTTTTCTTTTATTGGATAGTTTAATCTATTCACATGTAAAACTATGAAAGTTAGGTGCATATTTTTTCCCATTTGCCTCTGATTTTTTTTTAAGTTGAGATTTTATCCCTCTTCTGCTGTAAAAAAAAAAAAAAACAAAAAAAAACAAAAAAAATCCTATGTGTCTTCAGTTACTTTAGCTTAATCTTTTTTTTAAAGTGGCTCTTTTCTTACTGGTAATCTGCGCATCTTTCATTTGGTACCCATTTCTCTTTGTATTTTTAATTATAAATTCAATTTTCTTTCCTGCTTTTATATAATTAATTCTTTCCCCTTTCTCCCCTCTTAGTCAAATCAATTTCCCCTTCCTCTTTTCTCCTTCAATTAATCCTGTTCATTAGGTTATTTTTTTCAATTTTTTGCACCCTTTTCCAGGGAGAATTTCTCTCACTCTCTTATGCATTCTTTCTCTGTATTCTAATCCTCCATTCTCTGGTTCATGAACCCTATACTTATCTAGTCTCTTTCTATTCTCTCTATTCCTCAAGGAATGAAAATTTCTGAGGCATCTAATCTAGGCTCTCCCATCCTAGGCAGTTTCTGCACCTGCCTTGTAGAGCTTGCTCTGAGGATTCTCCTTTTCTAATTGCCTCACTCTCAAAACAATAACAATTCCTACAGGTAACAGAGAAGACAGTGTCCTATTCAAATAAAAATTATTTTTTTGGGCTTTTACCCTAATTAATGAGGCAAAACTCAGGAAAAAGAGAATTAAACAGAGTTTCTTAAAATTGCATCTAGGTAGTAACATGTTGACTAGCTGATCACTAAGACATCAGCCAAGGATTCAAGATAACTTTCATATCAAGATAAAGACATTTCAGATAAGTCCACATCAGTAAAAGGGTATGGGACATTGCATCTCAGCTCCTACCCAATTGCTAGTACACGCAGGCAAACAGGTAGTAGGTGACCTCTTATATTAGAGACAGCAGAAAATAATACAAAAGATACAACTGTTTGGGTGATGCCTCCCCTAATAGTGATTGATAACTAGGACTGGGAACAATGAGTCACTGAGTCAGAATAACTTTCTATAATTCCCCAATTTGGTGCTAACCATATATATGGTACAGCACCACAACTAGTTTCATACCACCTCTTTATCCTCAACTGCTGTCCTGCTCTCTGCTGTTCATGCCACATCAATCTGAGCTAGCATCTGTGTCTGTAAGATAGGGGACTTAAACTTACAACAGGGAACAAATGTACTGTGGTCATGAGGATCACAAATCACAGTCCCATGTTTCTATCAATGTTATAAAGTCAAATAAACTTAGGTAAAGAGTCATAATCTCACGTATCCCCTAAGGAGACCAACCTTGTTAAATAAGCCCTGTATGTCAACTAAGGCAGGTTTCACATCAGGCCACTTAGAGGGCTCAACACATACTATTTTTAGAGGGGAGATTTACATATCAGGAAGGTCACCAAGAAAACTCAGTAAACATAAATACCATTAGATCAAAGACCAAATTAATGCAATAATTATCATCAATATTAGTTAACACTAATTATCCATGTAACCCACTCCCAATGTTCAGTTAATCAACACATTTCATCTTGGGTCCCAGATGTCCCATGTAGTAGTCTGGTCTCTGGCAACATCTTCCCTCGGACATTCAGGAATAGGCTTCATTCTCAGGGCAGCTCTGAAGTGGCCTTTTTCCAGTGGATTTGCTTCTCTGGTTCCAAGTCACTTGCAGAGATTCCTAGAGAATTCTACTTAAATCTGCTAGTAACCAGGCTAGATACAATTTAGTATATGTGCTTTTTCCAAAAACTAATTCATGTGGGTAAAACCCACTCAAGTCTCATGATTTTGGTCCTATTAACAATGTAACTATGAGAATATCAAATTAGGAACACATAATTCATCTGAAAGTTCAGAAACTTTCAGTTAGTACATATCACTTGCTGTTTCTATTTTTCTTCTTTACAATTATCAATGCAATTTTATATGTAAAGTCCTGAATCCAATTTTTAGAACTTATTATTATAATATGTTCAAGGCCTGTCTGTACATATAATTGTCTGATTTTGTTGCTTTCTCAAAATTTTCCATGCCTGGTAATTCCTCTATAGCAGAAGATACTTTAAAGATCTTATCCTATATGTGAATACTTAGCTACCAGCACTCATTATAAGTAGATGCTTTAACTCCCTAGAGTCAACAGTTACACAAATGAATTTTCTAAAATGATACTTATTTAGTATCATAATGACAAACTTCCACTGTTCACCGACCCTGATAAGAGAGATTTGCTATGAGAGGAAGAAGGAGGGACATAAATATAACAGTACCAAAATTGGTCCTCCAAGCCTAAGACTAAAGGCACTTAATGACTCAAGAAAAGCATATCAGGATAAAGCACCCTTAGCTCTATTTGATTTCAGGTAAGTCATAGTTAAGTTTAAGAACAGCCAAAGTTTCACCTCATTCACATAGCTAGTCAGGCTTAGGATTAACCAGGTGGGAAATATAACTATTCAAATAAAAATGGCACCATGGGGAAACTGAGTCAAGAGAATCCTTTCTTAGGCCGTGCCAAGGTCATTCTCCTAACCTTTCCCTGGCCCGGATGTCCACCTGTAGCAATTCCTAGACCAAACTCCCTTTGGGCAGCACACGGCATCCCCCTTGACTGGGAAATGATTGGCCTCATGATAGTGCAGATGATCATCTCTCAAATCCAAACTTTGGATAATATCAGATTATTGTCCCATGAGATTTTACCTCAAATAACAAGTTTCATTAATCACAACTTAGGTCAAGTTACAGCTGTCACGGTGTTGGAATAATAAAGGCCTTCAAAAATTTACTACATCCTTTTCTTCTTTTTTCTTTTTCCGTTTAAACTCATCCTAGCATAAAAATCAATTATTAGAAATCAAGAAAATATTATATTCTGGAATTCCAGAGATGGTGAATATATGATAGTTTATTCAAAAACCCAGAAAAATACCAGCCAATTGTTGTCAATGTGTACTATTTCAGATCTAATTCCATAATCTTCACAGGTGATAGGCAAGTAAATTTAGATGTAACTCACTCTTTATCACAAGCAGACTTGGAAATTTCTCCCCAGGTTTTGCTCAGAGTAGAAGATGGGATCCCAGTTTCTCATAAATAAGTTCATTGTTTAGGAATTTCACAGCACAAGCAACCTCTTTCACATGGCTGATAAGATTTTATAACCTTGCCCAAGCAGATGATCTCAAGAAACCTCAGAAATTTACAAATAAGGAGATTTTACAAGGTCTTTTCTTTGTACCTTTTCCTATACAGTAAATAATTATCAATTTTTCCCCTTCAAAATATGCCCAATTAAATACTTGATAGGTTTTTACATTGTGACAATAACCACAAAAGACTTAATTTCGCAGTAACTGGAGCAAAATAAATTCTCAGCATGTCTCATACAAAGGTTTCCCAGCATCTACAATACAAGCAAATTTGGAAACATAATAACAACATAAACATAAACAGTATTATGGATTTTTAAAATATAAGAGAATTTAGAGGTACATTGAACTGGATGCCAAATAACATCAATTTATTTGAACGCATCTCTGAATTCTTTTACACAGAAATCCCATCTTATCTCTTTTAGCATTTTATAGTGTTCATATCTAAAACCTGGTTTAAAGTTATCAAGTATGGAGTAATTACATCTAATTAAAGAAATAATAACATTAACAATAGTTAACTTTTATATATTGTTGGCCATGTGCTAGTCACTGTGTTAAACACTTTAAAATCATGTGATCCTTACAAAAACCCTGGGAGGTGGGTGCTATTATTTAATTTTCCCCTTTACAGATCAGGAAACTAAGGTAAACAGAGGTAAAGTCACACAGGCAATAAATTTCTGAGAACAGATTTTTTGACTCAGGTTTTCTTGATCCATAAGGATTTTCTTCTTCTGCCTTAATGCCAAATAACAAATACATTTTTGCATCAAGTTCTGATTTACCACAATTATCCTGATAGCAGAACACATTTCACTATAAATGAGACCACATGATAATTTAGTTTCAGTACCAAATCAAATCTGGGTTCATAATCACTAATAGTAATGTATACATTTCAATTCATCCAAGGGCCATTTGCTGCTAGCCCTTCAAATTATAGCGCCAGCTAATTTCAGTTGGTCTACTGCTAAAGATTTAAAGCTATAGTCTTTTATCTTCGCCTCTCTTTTAGGATCCACAAAACTTTTCTGAAACATAGAAATTGCAAACATAAACTGTGTTATTCAGTAATGAAACTATCAATGCATATTATTCACATAAGGACTAAAATATACCCTCCTAATGTTTGCTATCCCCAAGTAATTCCATGCTGCAAATACATTTCTCTATTTTCTATATCATCTTGAATAACCAAATAAAGTTTCTCATATCCTTCTTATCTGAATGAGATTAAACTCTTCCTTACTCCTCTTTCCAAATTCCCACAATCCTTTACTTTCAAGCTTTCTATTCATACTATCAATGCAAAAGAGACTACAACTTTCCTTAACTTCCTAGCCATTTCCTTTTATCCCTAACTTGGTTAAACTTTATCTCCTCCTTTCTTTCAGGTTGAAATTAAAGGTCTTCACAACTGCACCTGTCTTGTTTCTTGCATATTCTGACTACAAATTTCCCTTGCCAATCATATCCCAGACTATCTATAGAAATAATCTTCACTTTGCTGAATTTTTTGTTTTTCTCTTTCTCTTGTCTGCCCCTCCAACTTGGCCATAGTCAGAAAGGGAGAGAGAGATTGTCCTTTTATATGTTCATGTTTGAAACCCTTGAAGGCTTTATTTCAGCTTTCCCAAAAGGTATTCCTAGTACCTAGTCACCTCTTCTATTTCCTGTTTCAAAGTCTCTCTCAACAGCACTGAAAATTTCTGGTTTGCCTACCCTATACATCTTTAAATTAAATTTAGAATGCACATCCAACTGAGTTCAATACCTAAGGTCCCATCCTTTATCCTGTCAATTTTTTTTCTTTTTTCCCCATAATTTCCCTAGTCCCTACCTATTTATCCTCATTGCTCAGTTGTGAACATATCTGGCAGAATATTTCTCAAGCTATTACAACTTGTCTACCCTGGGGTCCCCTGAAGGCTCACTCCTCCCACTCCTTTTATGAACCCTGGTATACCCATGCAAATGCAGGCAAGACCATTCATTAACCTGCCTCTTCCTGGTGAGTCTTTGGTCTTTTCTTCTGCCTTCCCTTCTTTGTGCACAAATGAAAAAAAAATCAAAATTTGAATTTGGGAATCTGTTTCTCCATTTTCTGTCCTCAGTTTTGGGGAGCTAAATTCTCTGCCACTTCACAGCTTAACTAACTGCTGGGGTGGGCCAACTATGAGGCAGTAGCTGATTGTTGGTTCCAGGGTTGGAACGGGCCCACCCAAAGTGATAGCCAGAGGCAAAAACCCTCAAAAGCTTCCAGTGGTTCTTCATTTGTTAAAAGGAAAATTCTTTGGGCTTTTCCCTAGATAGTCAAAGGACTTTACTAAAAGTAAATCAAGGCAGCACCACACTGACAGGATGATCACTAGAGATGGAGCCAGCTTTGATTGAGAACTTTCCTAATGATAAAGACAATTCAAATATGTCCACATCAGCAAAAAGGGATAGATGGGGCATTGCATCTTAGCTCCTCCCAAATTGCTATTAGGTGCTAGCTAACAGGTGGTAGGCGACCCAGTATTTGAGGGATAGCAGGAAATACAAAAGCTGCAGACTGAGCAATGCTTCCCTCAACAAAGCCTCCCTTAACAGAGCCTCCCCAACAGTGACTGAGAAGCAGGATTATAGACATGTGAAAAAAATCACTATTGGTTAGTGAAATGCAAATAAAAACAACTCTGAAGTACAACCTCATACCAATTGGATTGGCTAATATGACATCAAAAGAAAATGACAACTGTTGGAAGGGATATGGGAAAATAGGGACATTAAAGCACTGTTGGTAGAGTTGTAAACTGATCCAACCATCCTGGAGAACAATTTGGAGCTATGCCTAAAGGGTTATAAAACTGCACACCATTTGACACAGCAATACCACTACTACTATCCCAAAGATATTAAAAAAGGCGGGGAGGAACTATTTGTACGAAAATGTTTATAGCAGCTTTGTGGTGGCAAAGAATTGGAAACTGATGGGATGCGCATCAGCTGGGGAAGGCTGAACAAGTTGTGGTATATGATTATAATGGAATCCTATTGTGCAATAAGAAATCTAAGATAGGATGCTTTCAGAAAAACCTGGAAAGACTTACATGAACTGATGCAAAGTGAAATAATCAAAACCAGGAGAACATTGTACACAGTAACAGTAATACCATATGATGATCAACTGCAAATGTCTTAGCTACTGTCAAGGACACAATGATTCAAGACAATTCTAAAGGGCTAATGATGAAAAAATACTATCCACTCCAGAGAAAGAAGCGATGCAATAGGAATGCGGATCAAAGCAAATTATTTTTCAATTAATTTTTTTCGTGGGTTTTTGTCTGTGTTTTCTTTCAGAACATGACTAATATGGAAATCTGTTTTGTATGACTGTACATGTATAACCTATGTCAAATTGCCTGCCACCTAAAGGGAGGTAGAGGAAAGAGTGAGAAAGAGAATTAGGAACTCATTTTTTTTTTAAAAAATGAATGTTAAAAGTTATTTTTGCTTTCAATTGGGAAAAATGAAATATTATTTTTTGAAAAAGGAAAAATGAAGAGCAGAATGGTTCCAAAAAAACCTGAAAAACTTCTATGGACTAATGCAAAGTAAATTGAGTAGAACCAGGAGAATATTATACACAGTAATAGCAATACTCTATAATGACACTGTGAATGACTTAGTTATTCTGATCAATAAAATTATCCAAGAAAATTCAAGAGACTTATGATGAAATATATTATCCACCTCTAGAGGAGGAACTGACAGAGTCTGAAATGCAGATAGAAGCATTATATTTTAACTTTATTTTTCTTGCTTTATTTTTACAACATAACCCATAGAAATATGTTTTGCATGATTTCACATGTATGATTGGTACCATATTTCTTTTGATCACAATGGATAGGGAAAGAGTGGGAGAGAAGTCAGAACTTAAACTTTAAAAAATGTCTAAATTAAATAATAATTTTAAAAAAAATTAAAAAAACAAGAATTAAATGAACTACAGGAGGAAAAAATAATGATGGACAGCAAAATGTCTTAGAGATTTGGACATGGAAACAGGAAAGCCCAACCAGGAATTCCATCTAAGCCACTTATGAGATGTGTCATCCTGGCAAAATCCCATTTCATGTCTCAGCATCACTTAATTCTTCTGCCAGTTGCACTACAAAAAGCATCAAAATCAGAAGTCTTCTGCTAGGCTGAAGAGATAACATAATACACTGTACTCCATAAATGATATCTGTTGTAGTTGTTTCTGTTTTTATAGCTGAAGGTATTATTGTGGTTTTTGTTGGTATTGTTCTTGTGATTAAACTTGAACAGAAAGGAATAGTCCTGGCATGAATAGGAACGCAAGAATGGAATCTGTCTATTACATCATGGCAGAACTCTTAGATAAAGCCAAACACCACCCCTAATGGTGACCTTCATCCATTTCTCCCAAGAAAGAGGAATCGAAGAGACTTACCTTTCAAAAGGAAGAGGGATATTTACATGAGGAAATTTGTAAACAAGAGGGCGACTCCTCAAATCTTCCGGGATATTACAATCCTAGGAAGAAGAAGCACAGAAGGATGTGATGCCACCGGGGGTTAGAGGAAAAGATATGACAAGACGGACTGGGACTAAGAGGAAAAGAGTTGGAAAGACTGACTGCACATCTCCCAGCTGTCTGGCATCCCAACAATTTGTGATTTATTGTGCGGCAGATTTTGTTCAATGGAGCAAGGAGAATATAAATTAGAAGGAAGAATAGAATGTGACCAATGTGGAGGAATGGCTCTGTCCAGTGGGTTTCCCAAGCAGAGGGTTTAATGCTCATATCACTCACATTCGTTCAATTAGGCCCTATTCTCATCACTTGTCTGTTAAGGGGCTGTCAAGCAAGGGGTCCCTGAAAAATCCTGCAGTTCTAGCTATATGGACACTGGATTTTTGTTGTCGTTGTTGTTTATTCTCTGTTCTCAAAGAGGACTATGACATCAGGGTGATGCCATGACATGCATGTGAATTGGATTTAAGTGAGGGAAGGCTGCGCAAAGTCCTCCAGAGTCATCTGGTTTCCATGCCAAGATATAGATCAAGATGATTTGGAGATAGCCCTGGATGCAGTGGGTGACCTTGGCCTTTTTCAGCTAAGGTTTTTCCCAGGTCTCAGTTTGTCTGAGGCAATGCCTATTCAGTGATTCAGGTAAGAAATGAGGCAAAAAATGGCCTCTTTTACCTAGTAAAAAAATTAGCCTGTTAGTAGAAGACCCTCAGGGTTTCTTGCCAAAGAAGAAACAACTGCTATTTACATTCACTCTGAGGCAATCAGGACCAGGGGTTGGCTTGGGACCTATTCTTGGCCAATCAATGAGAGCCAGAGTGATTTGGGTTTAAGGCATGGTTCTAAGAAAGAAATCTACCCTGTAAAACCCAATATATCTTGGGAGATTTCAGCGATCAAAGTTTATATTCTTTTGGGCAAAGTACCCACAGGTAAAGGTATGATACTGGATTTTTAGGGAAGTGAAGGATAGCACGAATAAATATATATGTGGTGGGGGAGGAAAATGAATAGCTATCCAGCAAGGGCCCAAAGCACTAAGAGGCCCTATCCTGACCTACACAGTAAGGAAGCCTGGACTTCTCATCTCAACTCATCCACTTACCACTCATGTCAAGAGGGCCAAGTCATGTAACCTCACTCCTTCTCACCTCTCTGACCTAAAAAATCAGAACAAGAAAACCACCAATCTCATAATTTTCTTTGAGGCTCAAAAGTCAAACAAAATGCTTATTGTATGGAAGGGAGTGCTTCTTTTTTTTATTACGGATGTGTATCTGACAAAATTTTACATTGGATTAATATAAGGAAAAATGAGAAGTTATCATGATTTTCTAGTGTTCAACCACCCATGTTATAAAAGTATCAATTTTATATGACTCAGTTTCCATACCAATGAAAGAAATGTTAAAGTACTACAAACTTTTGGCAAACAAAGTAACACAAACATCATAATGTTATACGGAACTTAAAGCTGCAATTTAAAATTGGAATATAGTGTTGTACTGTTCCTCACAATTTTAATGGAACTTTACCTGATCTTTATTGATCTCAGATATTTGGGAAGATCCAAAAAATGCTCATATCTTATATTTGTGAATATATCTTTCATTGACCAGATATTATACTTACTTATCTGTCTATATGTTGCGCCTCTTAGTGGAAAGCCAACTACTTGA
This sequence comes from Trichosurus vulpecula, assembly GCF_011100635.1. Classification (NCBI taxonomy): domain Eukaryota; kingdom Metazoa; phylum Chordata; class Mammalia; order Diprotodontia; family Phalangeridae; genus Trichosurus; species Trichosurus vulpecula. The sequence continues at coordinate 60,295,369 of NC_050582.1, forward strand.
GAGTAAAGATATTTTAATTTTGTCATTGCATCCCTGAGACCTATTATGGTTCTCTGCACATGCTGCAATACTTCGATGGCTGAATGATTTCACTGATGTGGTCCAGTGGTCTGATTGCAACACATCCATGCCCTCTTCCTCTGTGTTTGTTGTCCAGGTCTACCCTTAAATCTTCTACAGTGGGGTCTATTCTGTCTTCTGAAGCCCTTTCACTAGACCTCCTCACATTATATTGGTAGAGAAACTGTCCATCTGTTAACCCTTGCTCTTTCTGCATTGTTCGCCACCTTCTTTTCTAGTCATATATCTCCTAGATTATATGGTTTGGGAAGTCATCAGTCATCTTGACTTATGTCTTGCCAATGGACTCCGATGACAGTGGAGGAGAGAGTGAGGGTAATGATTTTGTCCAGCTCTGCCTCACTTAAGTCCAATTCACCTGAAAGTCAAGACATCACTGTCTTGATATTATTGATCCTCTCAGAGAACAAAGGACAAACAACAACAAACAACAATGGATGTGTGTGAGCACTTCCAAGGAAGGATGTGTCAGGAGTGCAGGGGAACTATTTCAAAGGCCCATCAGGAGGAAAGCTCTTGGGCTTTCTCTGACTTATGACCCCAGACCTAACCTATTCAAATTTCAGAAACAAATGCAAATCTGAAAACTCACCTTTGAAAAGAAACGGTGAGCTTGTCAAAATTAAATTTGTCCAAAAGGGGAAGATTGTACAGCTCTTCTTCAGAATAATCCTAGAACCAATGGGCAGAGAAATAAGATTAACCTTACGGCATTGAGAGGCCAAAAGAAGGAGAAATTGACTTTCTTGGAGGCCTCAGAATCTGATCTGAAGATCTACGAGAACTATTTCCCTTAGAAATGTGCAGTTGTTTTGCCACCCTTGAATTAATAGGACGAAGGAAAATGGAATGGCATCAGGGAAATACAAAAAGGAGGGGAAAATATAAAAGCCCATGTTTATCACTTTGGTATCAAGAGATCAAAAGCTAGAGTCTTGGGGAGATGAACACTCAAGAAAGCCAAAGATGATCACATGGTAAAAGAAAATGAAGTATGGGAACAAAAATAGTCGTAGATAGCCAAACATCTTAGAGCCTTGGATTTGGAGCCGGGAAGACCCAAATAGCAATCCTACCTCAGCTACATATGATGTTTATCCTCCTGGTCTGAGTAACTTCCAATGTCTTAGCATCATTTAATCCTGTCAATTGGACTACAAAGAGAATCGGAATCAGAGGTCTGCTGCTGGGTCAAAGGAGATGACATACACATACTGTACTCCTTCAATGATATTTGCCGTGTTCCTTTCTGATTTGGTAGTTGAAATTATTATTACAGGTGTTTTTTGTTGCCGTTTTTATTATGATTAATCTTGAAACAGAAAGGAAACAACCTGGCACATATGGAGGGAGCAGAAGAATTGAATCTGTCCATCAGATTGTGGCAAGTTCAAATGCCCACCCCCCAAAGTGCAACCATCACCCATTTTTTTTCTCAAAAGAAAGGAACTGAGGAGACTGACATTTGGAAGGGAAGAGGGATGGTTACATGAAGACACTGGCGAAAAAGAGGACCACTTCTCAAATCTTCCAGGGTATCTCTGTCCTAGGAAGGAGAAGTGCTGAAATGAGGTGAAGTCCCAGGGGCTTAGAAGAAAAGAGATGGCAACATCGAATGCATGGGCAGTGTTCTGGCATCCCAACTACTTGCAATTTTTTTGTCCTACTGAGTCCATACGATGGAGGCAGAAGAACAGGAATGACAAGAAAGAATGAAATATAGCTGAAATAGAGGCACACTCAAGGCAGTGTCCAGTGGCCAGCATCTGGGGACGGCCAAGCAGGGGAACTGAAGCCTACATCAGACACGTTCAATTGATTAGGCCTTTGAAAACCCTGAGGGCATTACTTCCTTTATTTGTCTGATAAGGAGCTTTGGAGCAAATGGCCCCTGAAAAGGCCTACAGTTCTGACTATGTGGACCTGAATTTTTAGGGAAGTGAAGGATGGCAATAATGGATACATATGTGGCAGGGGAGGAAAAATGAATGGCTGACCAGCAGGGGCCCAGATCACTAAGAGGCTCCATTCTGACCTGTGTGGTCAGGATGCCTGGACTTCACACCTCAACTCATCCACTCACCAGACATGTCAAGAGGGCCAAGTCACATGACCTCATTCATCCTCAGCTCTCTGACACATACAATCAGAGCAAAGAAACCGTCAATCTCACAAATTGCTCTGAGGCTCAAAAAGCACACAAAATGTAGAGCTTGCTACATATAAGAGAGTTCTTTTTCTTATTACTGATGTGTGTGTGGCAATTAAAAAGGTTCATGAGACACTGCGTATATTTGGGTAATTTCGGGTAATTTAATCATTTTATTAATGTATGAGGTAAATAAAATGTGAAGACTTCACAAGGAAGATATGTATAAATATATATCTATATCTATTCATATCTATACTTAGAAATGTTTAAAAATCAAGAAATAGGGGAGTGGAAAAATTCTGCTGAGGCTGTGAGAGTCTGATTGTTCAGCCTCTGGGAAAGTTTACCCTGAAACTTTTTGTTCTTTCTTCTGGTTCTGGTCCAAAGACTTGCTCAGTAAGGATAGGGTCACTGTGACCTGCTTTCCTTTACTGTAAAAGCACTGTAGAAGAATGGAGAGGGTCTCCCCCTCCCCTTATCCTATTCTCCTTCAGATTTATAGATGTCACCTCAGTCGTAATCATTAACTAAGGGAATGGGAATTGGAGTTTCTGTGCCTTGATTTCCTTGTTCTTTGTCTAGATTTTTGTGCTCAGATTGTAAGCCCACCTCCCAGCCAATGGTGAGAAAGGTCAGAGGTGAGCAGGAATTCTCTTACTTTAGGTATAATTATTGGTGCTTTGCCCCTTGTACTCTGCCTCCCTTCCTGGTTCTATTCTGTTCTGGCAGAGGACCCCCCATTCTCGTGAGAATTGAATAAAATTCAATTTCTGTTCCTACCTTGAGATGGCTCCTTATTAGTATTGTGTGAGGTAAATAAAATGTGAAGACTTCACAGGGAAGATATGTATAAATCTATATCTATATCTATCTCTCTATCTATCTATATCTATAGATCTATATCTATCTATCTATATATATCTATATATCTATATCTATATCTAAATCTATCTATCTATCTCTCTCTCTATATATACATGTACTAAGAGATGTTTAAAAATCAAGAAATAGGGAAGCGGAAAAATTCTGAGGCCATGAGAGTCTGATGGCTCAGCTTCTGGGAAAGTTTACCCTGAAACTTTTTGTTCTTTCTTCTGGTTCTGGTCCAAAGACTTGCTCAGTAAGGATAGGGTCACTGTGACCTGCTTTCCTTTACTGTAAAAGCACTGTAGAAGAATGGAGAGGGTCTCCCCCTCCCCTTATCCTATTCTCCTTCTTTAGATTTATAGATGTCACCTCAGTCATAATCATTAACTAAGGGAATGGGAATTGGAGTTTCTGTGCCTTGATTTCCTGGTTCTTTGTCTAGCTTTCATGCTCAGATTGTAAGCCCGCCTCCCAACCAATGGCGAGAAGGGTCAGAGGTGGGCAGGAATTCCCTTGTGTTAGGTATAATTATTGGTGTTTTGCCTCTTGTAAAGCACCTCCTTTGCTGGTTCTGCTCTGTGCTAGCAGAGGATGCCCAATTCTCGAGAACTGAATAAAATTTATTTCTGCTCCCACCCTGAGATGACTCCTTATTAACTTTTAATTGGTGAGGGTCTTTCATCCCACACAGTATTATTTGGTGAAGGTCAAATATCCCACACATTAATAAACCTAACACATTTATTAATAAAAGGATGGTCATTTGGCTGTCTCTCTTAGACTAAAGACAATCATGGTGACAGCATAAAGTTTATATACCCTTCAAAGAGAGCAGGTGTTCCCCAGCATAAGAACCAACCCTGACTGGTTAATTAATGAGAGAAAGAATATTATTACAAGGAGTGACATTAAAGTTACCCTTAGAGAGAGAGACTATCTCTATAGCCAGAACTCCCCCTCCCCTAGCCTTGGGCAATTTAAACAAAAGGGTCTGTCTCTACCCAATTTAGACAAAAGGGTCTATCACCCAAGCTTGATTGAATGGAATTCACCTTAAACTGGAAATTGCTTATACAGTTGGCTGGGGAGATAGAGAAGTTTAGTTGAACCTTCAGAGACTCAGGTCTTGAAATGAGGATAGAGAAAAGGGGGAACTCTAGATCTCTCCAAATCATTAGTTATTAATAGCCATTTTTCTCATGTACAAGAGCACTTCAAAGGAAAGATGTGTCAAGAGTGCAAGGGAATTATTTCAGAGGTCCATTGGGAGGTAAACTCCCTGGCTTTCCCTGAACTAACCTATTCAAATTTCTCAAACAAATGCAAATCTGGAAACTGACCTTTGAAAAGAAACTGTGACCTTGTCAAAATGAAATTTATCCACAAAGGGAAGGTTTTGATGGGGTGTAGACTGTGGGAATCCCCTTGAACCCCACCCAGAATCTTCCCACTTGATCTGGCTTTTCATGCCCAAATAGCCTAGCCTAGCCTTCCATTGTCTGGCTACCTGTGGATTGCCTTCTGGCTGTTTCCCACCCTTGATCCTTATCAAAATATCTATACCCTAGCTCTTTTATTGTCTGTCATCTCCAGGTAGCCTTCAGCTATTTCCCACCCTGGAGTCTGACCTCTTCCCCAGTCTGCTCCAAACCCCTCCTCTAGTCATCCCAGACCACTGGAGACCACCCCTCAATCCCTCCCATAATCTTTCTGTATATAAGTCTCATCTTGCCTCCACAAAGGCACTCAGATTCAATCTAGTTTAGTGTGAGAACAGGCGTCACAAAGGGTGGGATTTCTTAAGACAACCCATTACGGCAAACCCTTAATAAACTTTGTCTTTTTCCTTGGCTGAGAAGGCTTGGGTCGAATTCTTTCAGCAGGACCCAGTGTGTTGGTATTTTGGGGTCTTGAGCACCCCTCAAACCCAATCCTCTTCAGTTCCTCAGCTCTTCCTGGGCATAATCCTAGAAACAATCAACAGAGAAAGAAGGTTAACTTTAAGGCAATGAGAGGCTGGAAGAAGGAGAAACAGACATTGTGAGGAGGCCCAGAATCTGAACCCATTCTACAAGAACTTTTCCCACTGGTAGTGTGCATTTATGCCCATATACATCATTTTGGTGTCAACCAATCAAGACCTGGGTTCTTGGGGAAGATGAACACCCGAGAAAGCCATGAATAGTGACATGGTGAAAGGAAATGAAGTACAGGAACAAAAATGATGGCAGTAACTTCCCATGATTCCTCTGTCAATTGGACTGCAAACAGCATCGGAATCAGAGGTCTGCTGCTGGGTCAAAGGAGATAATATAGACACACTGTACTCCTTAAATGATATTTGTTGTGCTTGTTTCTGATTTGGTAATTGAAAGTATTATTATGATTGTTCTTGTTGTTATTCTTATTGGGATTAATCCTGAACAGAATGGAAAAGACCTGGCATATCTGGAATGGGAATGATAAAAAAGAATAAAATGTGATCAAAGTAGAGTCACAGTTATGGCAGTGTCCAATGGCCAGCACCTGGAGCCAGCCAAGGAGGGGACCTAATGCGTACATCAGACACATTCTTTCAATTAGGCCTTGGAAAACCCTGTTGGCCTCGTTTTTCTCAGTTGTCTGACAAGGGGCTTCAAAACTGAAGATCTTTAGAAAGGCCTGTTCTTCTAGCTATGTGGACCACGAATTTTTAGGGAAGCCAAGCATGGCAAGAATGAATACGTATGTGGCAGGGGAGGAAAAATGATGCTTGACAAGCAGTGTTCTAAAATGCTTGGGGGTCACAATCAGACCTGCAGGGTCAGAAAACCTGGACTTTACCTCCCAAATCATCCACTTACCAGACCTGTCAAGGTAACCAACTTACTTATCCTGTATTATCCTCTGGTCTCTTCCCTGCAACATTGGGATAAGAAAATTACTAATCTGACAGTTTGCTCAGAGTCCCAAAAGTGACCCAAAATATACAGCTTCCTTTATACAAGGGAATTATTCTTTTTACTGGTACAGTTGCATAGGAGGACTTGGAAAGAAAGATGTCTCAGGAATGCAGTGGAACCATTTCATTGGCCCATCAGAAGGCACTGGCCCAAGGTTGTCCTCACTCATGCCCCCACCTCCAATCTCTATATACTTCTTAAGCAAATTAAATTCTGGAAATTCACCTTTCTGAAATAACTGAGCTTTTCAAAATGAAATTTTTCCACAAAAGGGAGATTGTACAGCTCTTCATGGGCATATTACTAGGACCCACAAATGGAGAAATCATGTTAACTTTAAAGGACTCATAGACAAAAAGATGGAGAACCTGAAGGAAACTCACTTTTCAAAGGTAACAGTGCTGGTTGTAATAAGAAATTTGTGCACAGGAGTTAGATAGCTAAGCTCTTCCTAGGAGTACTCCTAAGGATGAAGAAGTACAGGCATAAAATTAACCTTAAGGGATTCATAGGTGAAAAGATAAGAGAAATTGATTTCCTGGTTGACTCTTGACTCCAATTCAGACCTAGTACATCCTTTCCCATTTGCAACATCTATTTTTCCTCCTTACATTCAACACATGCAGGAATGAGGGAAATGAAAAGACACAAAGAACAAGAAAGACAAGTTGGAGGAAAGTTAAATATATTGGTCATAGTGCTCTTTGAGGGAAGGTGGCAAAGGACCAGGTTTCCATCTATCCCAAAGGACTTCCCCCTCCATGGGAGTCTACCATTTCCTACTACCCACTCTTCACAAGCTTCTTCAGTTGAGAAAAGGAGCCTTAATGTTCTTCTATTCCCATGCCTTGTGCCTTTCATCCCATGCTTAGCACAGCATGTCCCTGGAGGGAAGGTGGCAAGAGGCCAGGTCAGGAGTCTTCCATCTGCCCCAAACCAACAACTTCCATCTGTACAAGCACAATGCAACTTCTACCTCCTACTGCCAGCCCAATCTCTTAACTAAGATCTGGAGAATCTCTGAGACAAACAGGAGCAACCTACCTTTTCACGTCAGGCCTTCTATCTCCTGCTGTGCCTGTCTCTTGAGGGAAGAGAAAAGTTGGTGGTGAATGGGACTTCTGACTCTGTCTATTATTGCACAGGTGTGACTTTCACCTCTTGCTGTACCCTTTTTCTGTCTAATCTCCACCCTTCCAGAGGGATGAGGACTAGGGAAGCAGGGTTTCCCATCTGACCATCTGAATGTATGCTTCTCATCTCATACTGCACTTCCTTCAGCCTTATCTCCAGTCTCCATTGGGAAGAGGAGTGGTACCCTCCATGCAATGATGAATATTCCCATACCTCCTCATACCCTTCTCATTGCAGTGATTCTGAACCCCTGAAGACCATTATCCAAATCACATTCCACATCTCCTACCAGTCAATTATTTATTCCCATTCCTCTAAATACTCTTACCACCTAACCCTTACACTGTGCCTTGTAGAATACTCATTCAATAGGCAATACATTTCCCTTCATCCTAAATTATTTTATATCCCACTCCTTCCATATATAAGTATTACTGAAACCTGGCTACCCCTAGGTGACACCCTCCCTGTTCACCCTTTCCAGCACTTGCTGCACCTTCTCTCATTCTCAGTTCACTGGTCGAGGTGGAGTTAAAATATTCCTTGCTCTCCATTGTCACTTCCAGATTCTCCCCCTACCACCATGACTTAGCAACCCCACTTCCCTTGAGGTTCATCCTATTCATATCTGCCACCCAATCAAAATCCTCGTAGCTGTGACTCCCGGGTCACTCCTCTTCCATCCTCAATCAGGTTGGTACATGACTCACAATCATTCTTTCCTCTTCAACTCCTGTCCTTATGCTAAGGGACTTCAACACAAATGTTGACTCTCCCTCTATCATCCTAACCACTCAGTTCCTCAGCCTACTCACTTCACACTCCACCACACCTCAGACACAAACAAGCATGGTCATATCCTTGATCTTGCCATCAGTCACAAATGTACCACTTCCAAGTTTAACAATTCCAAAATTCCCTTATCCAACCACAACCTATTGGTTTTTCACCACTTCCTCTGACTTTGCTTACAGAATCCTACTCTTTGTCCACACCATTATCTCCAGTCCCTTGACCCCTTTTCTGGGCCATCACCCCTAAACTAGCTACTCTTTCCCCCCATCTTGACCCTTTGTTGAGCCAATCCTACTCTACGCTGTCTGCCACACATAAATCTCTATATCTCTTCCATTGCCAAATATATCCTATCCAAGTCTCAGCCTTGGAATACTCACAAAAGGATTACCTTACCTCCTTCACATATACTGCTGAATAAAGGTAGAGAAAATCCTGCAACTATCATGACTCAGTCCAGAAATTACACAATCTCAAGTGGGCCTTCTCTGCTGCTGGGCAATCCTGTCATGGCTCCTATCAACTTATTATCCCACTCTCCCTGACAGGTCTTCCCAACCTTTTCATCTCTCCTCAAACCTCTCACGGCACCCCTGTCTACCACCCTCTCAGCTGAGACCCCTCTTTCTCATCTGTGATCCCTCAGATTCCTTCCTCCTTCACTCTTCTCACAGGATTACATGGCTTTACTCCTTAACAAGAATAACTAACCCTTTACCTGTTCTAGCAATGCCGTTCCATCCCATGTCCTCCAACAGAATTCCCTGCCATCCCGGCTCTATCATTTATTTTCAATCTCTCCCCATTTACTGCCTACAAGTAGGCCCATGTCTCCCCCATCCTCAAAAACTTTCACTTGACTCTTTCATCTCCACTAACTATTGTCTTTATCTCTTCTGGATTTTGTAGCTAAACTCCTCAAAAAGACCTTCTACTATGAGTGCCTCTGTTTTCTCTCCTCTGACTCTCTTCTTAACCCCTTATATTCTGGCTTACAAACTTATCATTCCATTGAAACTGCCCTCTCCAATACTACCAATGATCTCTTAATTGCAAAATTTGATGGCTTTTTCTCAATTCTTATTCTCCTCCACTTCTCTTCAGCCTTTGACATTGGTGATCTCCCTCTGCTCTTTGATACTTCTCTTCTCACTAGATTTTTCAGCCACCATTCTCTCCTGATTCCCATCCTACCACTTTGACCATTTCTTAGTATCCTTTCCTGGATCCTTCTCCAGATCATAACCTCTAACTATAGGGGTCCCTCAGGGCTTTCTCCTACACCCTCTACTCTTTGCCCTTTTTACTATGATCACATCAGCTCCCATGGATTTATCATCTCTATGCTAATGATTCTAAAATTTACCTTTCTGCCCAAAACTCTGCTGACCTCCAATCTTACATCTGTCTTTCAGACATCTTGAACTGGATGTCCTCTAGATATTTTAAATTTAATATGTTCAAAACAGAACTCATTATTTTCCCTGTGAAACCATGGCCCCTCCCTCCTACCCTCCCTATATACTGTAGAAGGCAACACAAACCTTCCAGTTCCTCAGGCCCCCAACGTAGGAGACATGGTCGACCCCTCAGTATCTCTTGCTCCTTGTAGCCAATCTGTTGCCAAGGAGCATCGACTTCACCTCTGTAATGCTTCTTGATTATGCCCCCTTCTCTTTGATGCTGCCAGCACTCTGGTGCAGGTCCTCATTACCCCATGCCTGGATTAGTGCAGTAGCTTGCTGGTGAGTCTGCCTATTTCAGATCTCTCTCCACAACAATTCATCCTCCATTCATCCACTAAAGTGATTTTTTGAAAGAGTAGGTCATATCATGTCACTCCCCAAGCCACAACTACCCCCACAGGCTCCGTATTGCCTTCAGAAGCAAATACAAAATGTTCCATTTCTCATTCAAAGCCCTTCATATCCTAGCAACCTTCTACCTTTCCAGTCTTCTTGTACTTTACTCCCCACCATATACTATTTGATCCAGTCCCACTGGTCTCCTTAATGTTCCACAAATGCGATAAGGCATCTGTCATCATTTTCTCTGGCTACCCCCCATGACAGGACATCCTGAACTTTACCTACTGACTTTCCTGACTGGCTTTTGATCTCATCTAAAATCCCATCTTTTACAGGAAAACTTTCCCCATCCCTCTTAATTTTAGTGCCTTCAGTCTTAGTTACTATTTCTTCAGTATAGTTTATTTTTGTTTTCCACGTTGTCTCCCCCATTAGACTGTAAGCTCCTTGAGAGCAAGGATTGGTTTCCCTTTTTGTATCTCCAGTGCTTAGCACAGTGCTTGGCACACAGTAGGTGCATAATTTTGATTGACTGATAGCAGACTGCCTATGTGTATATACTTTGGATGATACTGTTTTCCTCTTTTTAAACATTTTATTTTCTTTCAATGACTGACTCCACATAAGTTTATCAAAACCTAAACATTTGGCTGACTGGGCCAGATTCGCAGGCCTTGAAGGAGTGGTGAGTGAACTCCCTGTGGGTATTCATGGCCACTTTTTATCAGGTGAGGGACCCTGACTTTCTAATAAATATCCATTCCAGGACTCCACCAACCACTGCATTGGGAAGTAAAGAGCTTTGAAGAAATTGGAGACTTGTTATTGTAAATTAGAAAAGGGTGGTGCAAGTTCTGAAAAGATCCTGTCTGGATCTCCACTGGCTAAAATGGTGGAGAAATCTGGGAAGCTCTGTGTGTTGCAGGCAGGTCTCTACCTTAAGAGGTTAATATCTTTATGTTATGAATGGAATGTTCCTGTTTATGAAAAGCCAGATTTTCAGTGGCTGCAAGAAGGTTCATTTGAAGTATGTAAGTTAACATACTCAGTGGGATTTTGAGAAACACTGTAGGCAAAGCAAATGAATTACTGGTATCTTTGAAGTGGGAATTTGGTCTCTAACAAACTTGGGAAGGATTTGAAAGAAAGAAAGAAAGAAAGAAAGAAAGAAAGAAAGAAAGAAAGAAAGAAAGAAAGAAAGAAAATAATGGAAGAAAATGGAAGAAGAGGTAAGACAGTTAAAAGTTCTCTCACTCTCTCCAAACCCACTGTTTAGAATAGAATAGAAGCTTTAATTGAATATCATCCTTTTTTGCTATCATTTGCTTGGCCTGTTGATCTGGTGGGAAGAGACCATCTGTGTAAATTATGATATATATTCTGTATATTCCGTACCCCAGAGGGGTTGTTTTTGGAACTTCAGTAGGAACATACTGATTTAGGTACTATGTGGCTTCAGGCTCAGGAAGAGGATGAGGGAAAGCAGCAGTTTCACCCCAGGCTGGAAAAGCACTCTTAAATGATGGAAACTTAGACTGTATCGTGGGCCTAGTTTAGGAATGATTCTGGACTGATAAAAGGAATTGAACCCCTTACAATCAGTTATTCCAAGCATAGGCCGTGGCCATGCATTAAGCAACACCCTTTCTCTAAAATTCAAATTGAAGGACTCCAGTCACTAACTGAAGACTTAGAGAAATAAGAACTTACCAAAAAGAGGCAGTGCCTATGTGGTACCTGATTTTACTGGTAAGAAAAGAAGGAAAATTAGATAAAGTTAAGCTGTATATTGGTTTTATCCAAATTTAAGCATTCCTATGATTCACCTACTATCTTTTCTAGACAACTGAAGGAAATTTAAAGTTGTTTATTCCACCAAAGGGTCAACCTTAATTCATTATGCCTTTCCAGCCTTCAGCCTGTACTTGGGTCCTCAGTAACTTTGGCTTCTGTTTTCTTCACACTTGAGACTCAAGCATCCTCCTGGCTCACAAGAGGGAAATGCTGATTTGTACCTCATAAAAAGGTAAGAGTATAGATGAATTTGTTTACATACTAAATCATCAGTCTCTCTCAGTTTGGAATGACTTTAATAAACATTTAAGAAACATAAACAAAAAGAAAAATAAGGAACTGAACAAATTGCTGGGATACTAAACCAGAAAGACTTCCAGTATCTTCTAAATGGGACTAGAAAATAGTATACACATTTCACAGTAGCACGTGGAACTTTTACAAAAATTGACCATGTAAATTTAGAGCACATTACAAACAAATGTAAAAACACAGAAATAGTTAATAAATTCTTTACAGACAATAATATTTTTTTCTGATCATGACACAGTATTGACTTTATTAGAAGCATCTGATACAGCCATTCAATTATTTTTCCCCTAACATAAGCATAGAGCCAGAATGAAATGATTTAATTATTTGAAGGATCAACTAAAGATCATTTGAGCTACAATACTTAATCTTCTGCCCTGGGGCAATAGGGTGTTGCATTATCACCCATAAGCTATTTGTAACTGGGAGAGGTACCTCTCTGTATCAGAGGTTCTCTTTCATTTTCCAAACAATGCTACAGGATCCAGTATGTAAGCTCCTAATAAATATTTCTGCTTAGTTTTTGTAGGAAATACCAATAGTGGACTCATCCAGAGAAGAATGGGCATTTCATCTGTTGCCCTAGAACTACACTTTTGAGGGGGGCACCTAGAATAATAGCAAATTGAGCAGACAATTTTTTTGGAAGTTAAAAGTCAGAAAATATTTGGGTATGAATGTGGTCTCACTTAGGCTAGACAAACAGAGGAAATGCCACTAGGTGCACCCCAAAAGGTGAGCTAAGAAGGCAGAGAAATAGGGCAGAACACAAGCTAATGCCAGTTGCCTGTTAATCTGGAAACTCATTCTTAGCCAGGTTAATGAGCCTGCCCAAAGTTAGACAGTTAGTCAACAAGTATTAAGTGCCTTCTATATTCTAGGCACTATGCTAAGTGCTGGGGATACAAAAGAAGGCAAAATACAGTCTCTGTTCTCAAGTAGCTCACAGTCTAATGGAGAAGACAATATTCAAACAACTATGTACAAACAAGCCACACACAAGATAAATTGGAGATAACCCACAGAGTAAAGTCACTAGTATTAAGGGGATTTGGGGGAAGCTTCATGTAGAAGGTGAGATTTTAGGTAGAATTGAAAGAAGTCAGGGAAGCTGGTCAGTGGAAGTGTGGAGGAAAAGAATTCCAGGTACGGTGAAAATGCACAATCTGGAGAGATGGAGTTTCTTGTGCAAGGAACATCAAGGAGGCCAATAACACTGAATCACAGAGTACACAGTCAAGAAGCAAAGGGAGGGGCAAGGTTATAAAGAGCTTTGAATGCTAAACAAGCTTTTCTACTTGTTCCTGAAAGTGAATGGACTTCAATGGATTTTACTGAAGACAAATATCTTTCCTCATTACTCAATTCATATTAAATTTGCCAGAGCCCCTGGGATGGATAGTTTCTTTCTGAAATGAAGGACTTATGTAAGTATTTAGAGACTAATTTTCTTCAAGATGTCTTTCAATCTTTTTAATGTTCCTGGTAACCAGTCCATTTCGAATGGAGCAAGCTCTGGTGAATTCCAAGGCCACCAACAGCTTATGACAAATAATGTGAATGGAGCTGAGGGTCCGTCATCACCTTGTGAAAGTGGTACAATGGAAGCATCCTTAACTCGAGCATCCCTGGTAACAGCAAAATGGAAACAGGCAGGAAAACTTTTGGATCTCACTAGAGCAACTTATACATTACTACCAGTCTCTCAGTTTGTCTAATCAAAACTAAAATCTCCAATAAATTAAGACAGGTTAGCATGTAGCAGTTTATCCCACTCACCCCTAAACAAACTGATTTCTTCTCAAGGCCTTTTATTTTTCTCTAAATGGTGCCTACCAACACAAATATTTTAGACTGTTTTGATTCCTTTCCACACCTACAGCTTTTGCAAGCCCAGCTTTCAAGGAATCCTTGAAGCTTTCAGCACTCTTACTCAATTCCTTTTGCCTTCAGCTCCAGCTTGACTCGCTGTAGATAGTTGGGATCAGGGTAACCAAAGTTTTCTGGCCCGCCGAATTGGAGAGTTTTGTGGTGAATATCATTCCAAGTGATCACATCCTTGACTCCTGATGTTCGAGACTGTCCTACTGTGAAAATCAGCCTTTGTTCAAAAGCTCTTCGGAGGAGATTCAAAACCTGCCGTCCTTCTTCATTATTTGGCAAGTATGCCACCCGTCTTGTTCCTTCATAGCGCTTTCCTGGGTTGGGATGATCTTCTGTCTGTATGCCTCCCCGCATGTCATAATGAATCACAATAGTGCCATAGGAATTATAACCCGGAAGTGAAGATGTTCTGTAAGAGGTTGTCATTGTTCCATCTGGCTGATTCCCTTTCACGATACCATAGGAAGCCTGGCACACAGGGCACACTGGCTTATGTTTCATGGCCTCTTTGATACAAGGGCCACAGAATGCATGCTTGCACTTTGGGAGGACTTCTTTGTGTTGAATGCTTTCCATACAGATAACACACTCCTCCTTCTCCTCCTCCTCCTCCTCCTCCTCCTCCTCTTCCTCCTCCTCCTCTTCCTCCTCCCCTTCCTCCTCTTCCTCCTCTTCATCCTCCTCCTCCTCCCCCTCTCCTTCCTCTGCCTCCTCTTCTTCTTCTTCCTCCTCCTCCTCCTCCTCTTCATCTTCCTCTTTTCCTAAGTCTCCATAGTTAGACAATCCCTTGGATACAGGTAAAGCTGTCTTGAAATCATCACCAAGTTTGTCCAAGGGGGATCTGGAGTCTCTATTCCAATTCCCTCCAAAGGAGAGAGGTGGCCCTTGTCTCTTCTGGGCAGGAACGTCAATACTAAGATATCTCTTAACATATTGCCTTGCTTCTGCAACGTACTTGGGCAAACCAGTCAGTGTCAGTTCTTGTACATTGCACTCCAAGTTTACATTGGGGTGCTTTCTTTCAAAATCTTGAAAGAATGTCTTTTCTGGCCAACTATTTCTATTTTGTTCTAATGGTTTCAGGATAACTACTTCTTTGACAATCTGAGGTAAGAGCATCTGAAGGACATCAACGAAATCTTCATAAGCTTGTGCAGAGAGGTCTAAGCCTTTGTCTTTTGGTTTAAATGCAATAAGGGTTTTCTGAGTTTGGGGTATATTCATCAATTCCACTGCAGTGCCATATTTTTTCTCTATTTCTCTGATTTCTTGGTACAGAAGATGCAAGTGAGCTGTATCAACCTCAATTTCATTTCTCATCATGTTTTGGGGAGCCGTCATTTCCACAGGTTGTTTGCGAGAGAAGTTTGCTTCAATGAAACGTTGAGCTCCTAAGATATCCTGTGGACTTCCCCAGAGGATTAAGACTTTTCCTTCAGCTTTAATATGGAGGTTTTGAAACATGTCAGTCAGTGTTTTTTGGACATCAAGTGCCAGCTTATTATCTGTGAAATGAACATCATGACGGGTCACATTCTGGATTTCCCTCTGAAATGCTCTGATAAAAGCTTCTTGGGCCGCTTTCCTGTCCTCTGGCTTACTTGTCTCGAAGTCTAGACACACATTGCCCGTAGGATATGCCAAATTACTTGTGATACGTACTTGATGCTTACTTTCTATTCTGTCCAGAGTTTCAGCAAAGAAATATTTGAAATATTCATACAAATGTGAAGGAACAGAGATGAGGTCCGACTCTTCTTCTGTCATGTGTTTGGGGTTTGCTTGAAAAATAGGATTGTCACAGTAATTTGGCATAATTTGCTTGATTTCTCTTGCTGAGGCTGAGTGGGAAAAATCTTCTTTCTGGTCATTTCCCAGGGTGGTGTCACTTAAGAATCGATAAGTTTTTTCAATGTCTTCGTAGTCACCAATCATTTTCTCAGGCCCATCCTTGCCTCCCTCTATTTTGAGATTTGGGCAGAGGCTGATAATTTTCTCCCTTTGCTCTTTGGAAAGCTTGAAGTTCAGCTGGGCTTCCACATAGAGAAATATCTTTTGAATGAAGGAATTAGAGGAGCTAGCAGCACCTCCTTCATCTGGGTTCTTCTCACCTGGAGATTCCTTTGGGAGTGCCTGAGCCTGAGAGGAAAGCTGGCTTATCTCCAAAGTGTTGTTCTCTCCTGGGTCTTCATTTCCTTCTATGTAGACATTCACATGTAATGTATCACTGACTGCTACAATGTGATCTCCCCTTGCTATCACACCTTCCTTGGCTTGTCTTTTATAAAACTCTACCCAGAAAGTGTCTTCACGGGGACCAGGTTTGACCTTGCATTTCCCTCCTCCGGATCTCCATGGGTTCTGGAAATACTTTTGTAGCTTCCTCTCTATTCTAGGGTAGTTCTCAGACACTCGGATTAGTACCCGGTACAGTGGGCTGTGGAGAGTACTGCCAGTCGCCATTAGGGAAGGGTAGGGACTCGTGAGTTGCACATCCATGGCTGTGATGTTTTTTCACTGGGCTCTGGAGAGGAAAACTGGGAAACAGAGAGAGGAGATGAAAGGGTGCTGTCAGCTCCCTATCCCCACTTCTCTGCCCAGACCATAAGTTAATAAAAATAAGAATTGATTCAGACAACACAAATACAAGACAGAGAGCCAAATGACAACTTTAAAATGAAATTCTAAATAATGACAAATTGAAAGAATATATTTTTAAAAATACAAGTAAATATTTGAAAGAATGACGATGATGAGGATGATGATGAAACAATACACAAAAATACCAGGATGCAGATAAAGCAGTCTTAAGGAGGGGAAAAACATGTATCCGTACAAACGTATAATAACAACATAGAAAATAAGAGGAATAAGCAATTGAATAGTCATTGAAAAAATTAGAAAGCCAACAAAGAAGTTTAAAATAAGCACAAAGTTGTTAAAAATAGATGAGAAACAGATAAAAATAAGACAGAAATACTCCAAAGAAATGATATCTAAAACTAAACGCTGGTTCTTTGAATAAACTAATGAAACTGATAAAACTTTACCTAATCTTATTAAAAAGAAGGGAGAAAATCAAATCAATAAAATAGCAAGTGAATAAAGTGAAATATAAATAATACCAGAAAAAATAATCAGTATATTGCATACAACATGAACCAAAAACAACATCACAAGTCCACAAGACATGCCTTCTGACTGGATTTATTAAAGAGGAAGGCACATGCATATGGAAAGTCCTTATACTAAGAAACCTAGAAGTACAGGGAAATCCTTGATATTTAAGTTATAGGGAAAGGGGAAGTAACAGGGAAGGAGAAAAGGACTAATCCCTTCCCAAAGAGAAGAAAAGTACAAATCATTAATAAGTAAAATGTCAAAAGCAGTATTCTTTTCCCTTGGAAACTGCTAGACTATGAAGATACGATGGTCTACGTATTTATAATGGTCCCTGCTGCAGAAAGTTTCTCAGTCTGGTGCAGACTGCCTGGTGTCTGTCTTGATTCCCAAGGACACACCAGGAGTCCAGCTTGGGGTGCAAGCAATAAATTGTGTCAGCTAAGTGTGAGATTCATCCTTGAAATGTTCAAGGCCTCTTACACACTCCAGGTCCAGTGTTTCTGCAAAATATGGCAACTCAAAAAGACAAGTTCAGGGGACCCCTTAACATTCCCCCTCCTGCCAGCATAGGTCAAAGGTAACCCTGGATATGCCAAAGACCACAGAGAGTACACCTGGTAAAACATTCCTATGGATACTTCTCAGAAAGGGTCTTTGAAGCAAGAGAAAAAACATTTCACAAGGAGAATGGTCAACATACAGAAAGCTAACAAGAGACCTTGGGAACTTCTATGTCTTGCAGCCAATACAGGATAGTTCCAATTAGAAAGTGAGATTAGAACCATAAACAAAACACAGTTCAAGCCATAGTAAGAATGTGCAAAATCAAGGATTAATCCAGAGGGGAAAAATCATACAACATCAAGAAAACTGAGGAAACAGTATACAGATACAGAAAATAAAATCCAAAGGGGTAAAATAATGGATATCAATATTAAAAAAGCATTAAGTCATCCTGCAATTTAGTAACCATCACTAATATCCATTCAACACATTTCATCTCGGATCTCAGACATCCCACACAGTTATCCTATCCTTGGCACATCTCTTTTTCAGGCAATCTGGAAAATATCATATCTTCAGAGGAACCACTTCAGTGAATTTCCTTTCTGGTTACAAGTTAATTATAAAGACTCCTTAGACATTTTTGCTAATTTTTTTGACAAAACATGCCTCAATACAAGATTTCCATACTAGTCACAAAGTTTACTTCTCTAATACCTAGTACATGTGGTAGAAACCAGTGAACTCTCATGATTCTGATATAATCGATAAAAGAGCTATAAGGGGAACATCAAATTAGGAGCCCATGGTTTACCTGAAACTTCAGAGAATTTAGGTTATAAATAGCCCATGCTGTTTCTATCTTTATCTAAACTCTGTATGTGACATAAACATGGTTAACAATAAGCTAAAGGGTTACTATTAAATTGAAAAAAGTAAAACATGACATAAAATATTTTAAATACTGCAGAAGGCAGAACTCTTAAAACCTTCCAATTTACATATACACTCATTTGATCATGTTGTTTTCTCAACATTTTACTCAATTTTTTTTATTTTTCAATTTTAATTTTAACTGTTACTCATTATAGAACTCCAAATTTAAATACTACTTAATTTAATTCCAAATCAATTCAATTCAATTATTCAATTCCTTCTCTCCCTTCCTCCCCCCACTTAGGAGGAACAGAGACAGATAAGGATTTACTCTCCAGGTAAAAACATATATTAAAGAATGCTTTTTGTAAGAAGATGACCTATGATACAAAAATGAATTTATATAAAAGTTACCAAGTTAACTTCAATTGTACCAAAAGCCTTGAGATGGGATGTAGAGATACACTTAAATAATCAGTTTCAAAACAGTGTATATCAAATAAGTTGTTGATAATAAAACATGTTTGTACCACAGGAAACAACAAGTGTTATTTCCACATTAAATAAGAATTTTAAATAAAATTGATGTTTCCATTAGTGTAACACAAATTATTTTATAAGTTACTCTCCTCTAAGAGAACTGATTGCACTAAAATTCATTTCTTCAAACCAAACTTAAGGTGTTTCTGATTTTGTTTTAATTATTAATAAAATAACAGCATGGTGCCATAAACTGTTGCATTTATACCCAATTATTATTACAACATTTGGAAACATTTAAGGACTTGATTTTATACAGAAATATATATCCAGTAACAGGCAGATGACTAGGCCAAATACTAAGTTGTTCAGGATATATAATTCTAGGCTGAATAGCTCAGATCTTGCACACATGCATTTTATTATAGTAGCAAATATGTGTTCCCACCTTAGTCTATGGCATAATGATTTAACATTGTGCTTGTATCTTTGTTTCATGAGCTTCTTTTACCTTTGTGTAATTATTGCAATAGCATTCAGAAAGAAGGAGCTACTCCATGGACTTAATCTTATACATGGCAAAGTAAGTATTAGCAGGCAGATGACAAGCCCAAGTACTAAGTTACTTAGTTCTTTGGGATATAGAATGACTACATATTCAGACTGAAAATAGTAAGATCTTAGATACTTGCATTGTGCTCATACCTTCTACTGACCACTTGCTCTGATTATAGAAATTTTCTATAAAAAGAAAAAAAACAGGGACATGATCCTAACAGCATTGCAAGTGGTCCTTAATGATTTGACACTTACATGACAGGATAAAGCACCCTTAGCTCTGTTAGGCATTAGGTAAGAGTAAGAGTTGATAACCAATCATACAGTAACAATTCCACCTAATAGCCAGACTCAGGAATAGCCAGGTAGGAAACATTCCTGTTCAAAAGGATGTAACACAATGGGGAAACCGAGTCATAAGGATCCTACCTTAGGCTACGCCATGCTTGTCCTTTTGACTTTTTCCCAGATACAGTTCTCCACTTATAAAAGTTCAGGATCACATTCCCTCTGAATAGGTTGGGGCATTTCTCTCAATTGCTGGATTAGTGACTTAATGACCCATCAGACAATTACACATGAATTCAAAACTCAAAACAATATCACTTACCATCTCAAGAGCTTTTTTCTCAAATGACAAGTCTCACTAATCACAGATTTGGGCTAGATACAGTTATATTCACTCTCATGGAGTTGCCATAAGCAATAAAAGTTTACCAGGACTCACACATTCATGACAAGTTTCACTTAAAATTCTTCACTTGTTTTTCTTTTTTCTTTTCTTCTTGAGCTTACACACATGCTAGTGTAAGGATCAATCACTAGAAATCATTTCTATATTATACACAGACTTGTAAATTCTCAGTAAGCCAATATCATTCTTTATGAACTCCATAACCCATAATAAGCTCTTTTCCCAGAGTTGATGACCTTGCCCACACAGATGGTTTACAGGAGCATGGCAAGTTTACAATATAAGAGTAGTCTACAAGGTCTTTTCTTTGCACCATTTCTCACACAGTAATCAATTACCAAATTTCCCTTTTATGATAACTAGGTAAATACTTGATAGGTTTTAACATTACGACAATAATCCCAAATAACAATTTTACAACTTTGAGAAGTGATAGCCAAATAGTTTTAGCTGTCACTTCCTCTTAATTACAGGCAAAGATGGAAATTTCCTGTTTCCTAACTTGCAGTTACAAAACATTATAAAACAGGGGTAAGCAGGGCTAATAAAATAACATAACAGTTTTCAAACAATTTTTCTACTTTCTTTTAGTTGTTCAGTACATACTCTAACGACATCCAAGTTATGAAAAATTGTTCTTCTAATAACACAATTGATACAACAGGTTACCAATTTTATAATATAAGAAAATTTAGAAACATAACAATGCCATAAGCAATAATATGTATTTAGACTTGAAACAAATCCACTAACAATCAGGTGACCTCAATTCAGTTGCATGCATTTACAAATTACCTTACATAGAAAATCATTTTATCAATATTGGCACTATATGCTGATCACATCTAAAACCTGTATAAAGTCACCATTTATGAAACACTTACATCTAATTAAATAAATAATAGTAATAGTTAGCATTCACATAATACTTGCCTATGCCGGGCATTGTTAAATGCTTTATAATCCTGTGATTCTCACAACAATTCTAGGAAGTAGGTGCTGTTATTATCCCTGTACAGAATAGTAAACTGAAGTAAACAGGCATCAAGTAACTTTCTTCAAGTCACCCAGTTAACAAAATTTTGAATCCATGCATTTTTCCCATTTGTCTTAATGTCAAATATAATAAATTCTAATGCATCATAAACATATTAGAAGACACACATTTCACTTAAGACTAGAATAAATTAAATTATACCTGTATCTACTTTCCAAATGATAATGAATCTCAATTCATAATTTTAATTATGTATTATTGTATTTTCCACAAGGGCTAGTTATTCCAGGCATTTCATTTTATGAGTCCACTATTTTTACCCAATCCACTGCCAAAGACCATAAAAGTGGCAGTGTGATATTAAGTTTTCATCTACCAATGATCACATTTAAGAGCACATTTCAATTTAGGACCAATCTGGGTTCTACAATCTCAAAAAGAACACACTGCTTATAAATTTACTCCTAGCTCTCCATAACTGTTTCTCTATACACTTCCAAATAAAATGGCAACTGTTTATTACTACAGTTCCCAGTAAGATAAGCACCTGAAATTTCACGCAACCTTCCCTCTTAAAGCCAAAACTTTTTCAACCCTTTTCTGTCAACATACTAAATCTTGTTAACATGCTTAAACATTCTGAAGCTTGCATGAAGGCACTCAGAGCAACTGTCCAGGGACAGGATGTATCCCCAAACTTTCTTATCTATCTTCCACATTTTCCCTCCAGCCCTTATTTCTCTTTCCAAATCTTCTAAAGCAATTACTCAGTCTACACAACCAACTTTCCTTTACTCAAATCCTACATTTCAACCATATTCCAAACTATACTCATTCCACTGAATATTTCCTTTTATAATTTTAGCATGTGACTTATTAAATCCTTACTTTCCCAGCTGTATAGCTGTAGAAGGTGGTGGAAAGAACTTGGCCACAGTTCATAAATGTGAAGGGAGAAAACACAATCTTGCTAGAAACCTAGATTAGCTAACAAGACCCAAAGAGAGAGCTTTACCAGCAAAGTTTTTCCTTCTAAGCTCTGTGAACACAATTTCTAATTCTGAGAGACACACAAACGTAGATGCAGAAAATACAAACAGAAAGGCACAAAATGTTACTTCTTGTCTGCCTTGCTATTTATCTCCAGAGGGGCCATGCTATTTATCACATATTATATTATTATATTTATCATATGTAGTCTAAGAAATTATTACCTTTTTAAAATTGTACCTGTCTTACTTCTTGCATATTCTGATTTGACACTTCCTTTATCAACCATATCCCAAATAATTTTTGCTTTGCTGAGTTTTTCCTCCTCTGCCTCTCTCCTGTCCCCCTGGTAAGTGCAGTCAGAAAAGGAGGGAGGGAGAAAGAAAGAATAACTTTCTCTGTTCTTTGATACAGAGGGCAATTGCCATTCTGAGGTCTCCCTTAACAGCACTGAAAGTTTTCATCTTTGCCTAGGCTATAAATCTAGGAATTAAGTTTAAAATGTGCATTTGTCTAGAATTCTGAGTATTTTAAGCTTTTTGATAACTACCTTCAGGTTTTCAGGGCCATATAGCTGTATCATTTGGCCCATGGCAGTCCCTTTGAGGGAAGGGATAAAGCCATCTTTGGACACTCTATTACCCATGGGGAACACACACACACAGACAAAAACAACAAAAAAGCCAAACATTTTATATTCCTAATTCATACTCATATATTCTATTCATTATTTTTCAGTAAGTTAATCAAAAATACCAGGGCTCACGAGAGCCCTCTTTGACTGTACCTTGGTCGGGCCACCTATCCCTCCTCAGCCACTCAGGCTAGCAATACCTGGAAACAGAGAAAGAGCCCTCTTCAGCCAAATCTTCTAGCTAGCAACAACCAAAATGTAGAGTGCAATAGTCTAACCCTGTCCTAGCAAAAATTACCATTATCATCAGCCAGCCAAATTATTAAGATTGGACATTTAAATCTGCTTCAGCTGGAATACTCTTCAAAAAGCAAAAGGCCTTACCCTTCACACCTTAACCATGGACAACCTGATTTCTCTTGTGATAGAGAACTCAACCGAAAGAGACAGGAGTCTAAGATATGAGTGCAGAAGTGAAATTCTCCAAACCAGAGATATGATATAGGTAGGGCACAAAAGGGCCCCATGCTGGTACCTAGCCTTGCGTCTGAAGCCTCTGGTCAGTCTGAGTAACTTGGTCTTGTGTCCCAGTACCGCATCATTTACTGTTAACCCAAAACAATACCACAAGACCATAAAACATGCTGTGCAACTGGGTTTATTACAAGAGAAAAGGCACATGCATGTGGAATCCAAGAAAATTCTGAAGAACCTATGATAAGAAATGCTATTTAACTGCAGAGAAAGAACTGAGGAATCTGAACGCAGACTGAAGCATATTGTTTTTTTTTACTATATTTTTTTGTGTTTTTTTGGTCTGTGCTTTCTTTCATAACATGACTAATGTGGAAATATGTTTTACATGACTGCACACACACACACACATATATATATATATAACCTTTATCAAATTACTTGCCTACTCAATGATGTGTCAGGTGAAGGAAGGTAGCAAACAACTTGGAATTCAAAATTGTAAAAATATAAAGGTTAAAGTTGTTTTTACATGCAGTTGAGAAAAGAGAAAATATTAAAAGAAAAAAGAAAACCTATATCACCCCTTACATGATAACTAACAGCTTCTTAAAGGGGAAAAATGCCATCAGATGATTTAAATCCATTTAAAGATCAGTCAATTAATTCATTCTACAAATACCAATAGTCTGTTTTGGTTTTTATCTGCTAAGACTATATTTAAATCTTTCAGCTTATGATAATTCAATTAACCAGCTATGTTATTCTCTGCTTTAAACCAGATAGTACCAGATATTTTTTGTGTCTGAGTCATTCCTGCCTCAGTTGGGAGTTCTTCCTTATCCCATACTTTGAGGTGCTTCTCCCCAAAGGAGTTTCCTTTGGTGCATTATTTTGATGCTCTCTCTCTCTCCCCATATATATGTTATATATATTAAATAAATATGACCAATGAAATATATAAACATATTAATATATATTATAAATATAAGCACACACACACACACACATATAAAACCAAGGAAAATCTGTGAGACACACACACAAAGATAAAGAATGTGAGGTCTTCCCACTAGCTTTTAGTTTGAGGCTTCAGGAACAACTTCTGTATTTTACTTCTCCTTATTGGGTATTTACTTCTCCTTCTGGTTGGAGAAGTTAAAAAGATTTTTTACTGGCCCTATTTGCAATCTGGGGTAGGGGTGGGGGTATATTTGTAGAGACAGTCTTCAAAAATGCCCTGGCTAAAGTTTTAATCATTTCAGGAAACCCTCCTGAGGGACCACACAGCTTAGCTAAACAACCTTGACACAGTTCTGTTGCTAAGTTCAGGGTTCAGAAATCCCACTCTGACTATTTGAAATATCAAAAAACTGGATGCCAGTTTTTTAGCACTAGAACTGGGGGTCAGTTAATGGCCAAGGAGAAACCCATGGGTTATGTCAGTGCTTTTGATACAAAATGAAACCTCCTTGGAGGACACGGAATTCCCCATTGAGCCTTGCTTTCTACAATTGAGTTCACAGTGCCATACTTACCCAGTGTAGGTGTGGCTGCCAAAACGTTCAGTATTTTGTCTGGGGACCCAGTTTATAAGTTAATAGAGGAAACTATTAGGGATAAAACCTGGAGACCATCTCTGTCTCTTTGTCTCTGTCTCTGTCTCCCCCTAAACGAGTTCAAGAAGCATTCTCACTAAGTGCCACTGACGAGAACAAAAATGAGCATGCTGCTATTACCACATCCCTCAGGCTGATCAGACCAGGAGGGGAAAAAGCAGCTTGCTTTACATTCACACATACACATACAAATAACAATCCCTTTTATTACAATAGTGGTGACACATAGTGACACATGATGCTACACCCTGGCTAGAAAGATAGGACTTTTGTCAATCCTTCAGTTTTGGGAGAATGACAAAAATGGGGGGGGGTGGCATGCTCTGGTTACTCCTGATTTAGGGGGTGGGATTTGCATAAAAACCAAATTATAAAATTCCTTCAAGGGGATGATAGATTATCTTCTCAATCCTATTTGGGAAGATGTTCCTTGAAGAGAACAGAATTCCCTTCAAAGGATTGTCCACAGGGAATATACTCAGGTTTTCATTGCCAATTATTTCCAAATGTACACACAAAGTGGTGACTTTTAATACAATATTATTCCTAGGGGTGAGTGAGTGTGGTAAGGAGCTATGATGACAGAAGAAGCCAGGAAGCTGCCTGAGCAAACTGAATTTCCCTCATAAACAAAGTTAAATCAAGCTTCTAAAAGAATTCTGGAGTGACAGAATTCAAAAAAAGACAGAGTGAAACAATTTTCCAGCCCAAGAGAACTTAGAAGGACTTCAGGAAAGGTCTGTCTCACTTGGGTAAAAGAGTAGCAGAGTCCAGTGTAGATGGAATCTGAGCAGGCCAGCAGAAGGCTTTTAGCCACAGCACAGAAGGCAAATTGCCAGCCCTGGAAACCAGGCAACAACAGGCATGACTAGACCAGGCCACCCCAGCACAGTGGGCAAGCTTTCAGCACCCCAGGCCCTGGAGCAGAAAGCCAGTGAGCAGGGAAGCTTGGGACAGTGTCCTCTGTGCCCCAGGAGGAGAGCTCAACTTTTAAAAATGAGCAAAAAAACCCCCAGAAAAAAAGTCCTAAGCATAGAAAACTACTATGGTGACCAGGAAGAACCAAACAGAAACTCAGAAGAGGACAACAATGTCTAAATGCCTTCATACGAAACCTCAAAGGGGAGTATGAATTGATCTCAAGCCCAAAAAGCCTTCTTGAAAGAGCTCAAAGACGATTTTAAAAATAAAAAAGAGACGTTGGAGAAAAATTGGGAAAGGAAATGAGAGGTATTCAAGACAGACAGTCAATGGGTAGAAAAGAAAGGACAAAAATTGACTGGAGAAAACAATTCCTTAAAAAATACAATTGTCCAAATGGAAAACAAAGTCTCCTGAGGAAAACAACTCCTTTAAATGTAGAATTGGCTGAATGGAAAGGGAGGTACAAAAGCTAACTGACGAAAAATATTCCTTAAAAATTAGAATTGCTTAAGTGGAAGCTAATGACTCTATGAGACATTAGGAATCAGTTAAATAAAGTAAACACAGTTGTACACAGTAACATCAACATTATGTGATGATCAACTATGATAGACTTAGCTCTTCTCCAGCAATACAATGATCCAAGACAATTTCAAAAGACTCATGAGGGAAAATGCTATTCACATCCAGAGAAAGAACTATGGATTCTGAATGCAGATCACAGCATACTATTTTCTCTTTTTTTGTTATTTTGTTTTTTTTTTCATTCTAGTAGTTTTCCCTTTTGTTCTGATTCTTTTTTCACAACATGACTAATGTGGAAATATGATTAATACGATTGTACATGTATAACCTATATCAGATTACTTGCTGTCTTAGGAAGGAGGGGGGCAGGGAAGGAGAAAAATTTGGAACTTGAAATCTTATAAAACTGAATGTTGAGAATTATCTTTACCTGTAATTGGAAAAAATAAAATACTATTAAGTGGGGAAAAAAAGAGAACCCAAAACAACAATAACAAAAAATACAATATTATTCCCATCAGAGTTCTTACCTCCTTACCTGGAGAACATCTTTGGTTTTCAGGGGAAGAGTCGGTTCATAGACACAAATCTGTAGCAGAAAACTCTCCCTTTGTGGAAAATTATGCAAAGGCCCAAAGAAGGGAAGGGTTCTGCTAAGGAGCCTGGGCACCTGGCCTTCACTCCAAAACCCCGGATGAGCCCCCAAAACCATGGTGAAGTGAGTGAAATTGCAAGAAGAGCCTGCTTAGACAGTTTTCTCCAGTGCAAGATAACATTTTATTAACAGTAACACATAAACTGTTACCCATGCTGGCCATCTCAGCCAAAAGGCCAGGGATTAGACACAGAGGTTCCCAGACTTATTTAGCCTACCACCTCCTTTTCAAAAAAAAATTACTCAATACCCCCCTGGATTGCCCCCTAATTTTATTCAAGGCCTCCTAATTGCACCTGAGGCTACTACCAGCCCCTGGATCTTTCAGTTTCAGCATCCTCCAGTGGGTGGTATTGCCCACTTTGGGAACCTCTGGACTAGAGCATGATTAAGTCAATTAGTTAAGCTAGCAACAACCAATAAATTGGATCAATGGCCTCTCTCACTGACCAAAGACCGCAAGTGAAGGCCCACAGGGTCTTTTAAACCTCGGTGTGTTTTCCTTCTGATTGACCTGACAGTACATCATTGGGACCTTCCCTGGCAAAGGTAAGACAATTCAGAATGGTAAACATTTTAATATGGAAGTGGGTTAAGAGTCACCTCAGCTCCTACCTATTACTTCTTCTTTGGGAGACTGGAATAATGCTGAGCTGATTGGATTAGTCTGCAGCTGGGGAAAATGGATTGGCCTTCTGGTATGGCTGATTATGTCCCTCTCTGGCAATTAAATGATAATTGCTTGATGGGCATCAGCTGTCTACAGTGATCTTGGCTAGAAAATCAGAAGCATGCAAATACTGGTTCTCCATACCCAAATTATTTCCCCACCCTCACTCTCCCCCAGTGGCCCAGCTCAATCTGGTTCCTGTTTATTTGTAAATAAAAGCAAGTATCTCAAGTTAGCAAACAAGTGCTCAACCACACCTACAGTTCAGACCAAGAAAGCGTGTCTTTTCAGCTAGAGGGTTTGACAAAGTGGGGATTAGGATGGATTACAGAGTAATATTGGTTAACATGGTCTTAATTTGTTTCAATTTCATTCTTTTCCTCTCTTTGTGTAGAACAGTATTTCCCAAACTCCCATTTACCAGGCTATAGGAATAGGCCTTCCATGAAAATTGGTTAATGATGGCCATGTTTTCCCCTCCATCTTGTAAAATATTAAAGATGAAATTATGTATGAGCCATAAATACTTATTTTGTGTACCTGTCTTTTCTTTTTTTTACTTCTTTTTAAAAAATTTTAAAACATTTTCATTTAAAGTTTTGAGTTCCAAATTCTATCACTCCCTCACCTACCCCCTTCCTTAGACAGAAAGCAAGCAGATATAGGTTATACATGTGCAATTATGTAAAACATTTCCATATTAGTCATTTTGTACAAGAAGATTCGAATAAAAGGAAAAAAAATTAAAGAAAGTGAAAAATAGCATGTTTCAGTCTGTATTCAGTTAATATCAATTCTTCCTGTGGAGGTGGATAGTATGCCTCATCATTAGTCCTTTGGGATTGTCTTGGATCACCGTATTGCTGAGAACAGCAAAGTTATTTACAATTCTTCATTGAACAACATTGCTGTTACTGTGTACAACACTCTCCTGGTTCTGTTCACTCCACTATGCATCAGTTCATGTAATTCTTTCTAAGTTTTTCTGAAATCACCCTGCTTGACATTTCTTACAGAACAATACTACTCCATTACAATCATACACCACAGCTTTTTAGCCATTCCCCAATTGATGGGCATCCCTTTGATTTCCAATTCTTAGCCACCATAAAAAGAGCTGCTATAAGTATTTTTGTACAAATAGGTCACTTTCTCTTTTTTATTGTTGTCTCTGAGATATAGACCTAGTAGTGGTATTGCTAGATCAAAGGGTATGCCTACTTTTATAGCCCTTCAGGCATAGTTCCAAATTGCTCTCCAGAATGGGTGGATCAGTAACTCCACCAACAAAACAGTGCATTAGTGTTCCAGTTTTCCCACATCCCCCCCAACATCTAACATTTTCCTTTTCTGTCATATTAACACTCTAATATGTGTGAGGTGATACCTCAGAGTTGTTTTAACTTGTATTTCTCTGATCAACAGTGATTTAGAGCATTTTTCATATGACTATAAGAGATATATATATATTATATAATACATATGTAAATATGTATGTATGTATATAAGATAGCCTTGATTTCTTTGTCTGAAAACTGCCTGTTCATATCCTTTGACCATTTATCAATTGGAGAATGACTTGTATTTTTATAAATTTGACTCAGTTTTTTATGTATTTGAGAAATGAGGCCTTTATCAGGGATACTTGTTGCAAAATTTTTCCTCACTTTTCTTTCTTCCTTATAATTTTCATTGCATTGGTTTCATTTGTGGAAAAACTTTCTGATTTTATATAATCAAAATTATCTATTTTATATTTTGCAATGGTGTCTGTATCTTCTTTGGTCTTAAATTTTTCCCTTATCTATAAATCTGACAGATAAACTATTCCATGCTCTCTTAATTTGCTTATGGTATCACCCTTTATGGCAATATTGGATATTAAATAATGTAGCATAATATTAATTTTCCTCATCCTGGAGTAAGCAGTATCTTCCTTGAGTCTAAACCAAACAGAGCAACTAGTAGGAAATGGAGAGGTGGAAATTCTGAGCCCTTTAAGAATGGAGGTTTTGAAAGTTCTGTTTTTGTGTGTTTATTTGTTTTGCTTCAATTCTGATTAACAGCTGAGAAAGAAAGAGGCAATGTAGGGAACTTAAAATTTGTCAAGTACCTAAGCAGATGAAATCTCCAGGGCCTGAGATTTCTGGTCCTGATTTTCTTCTGGAAGAAGCATGATATGACTGAAATGGAAACTAATGGCTAATTTGATAGTCTAAGCCCCTGCCCTACTTTTTCATATTTTTAATAATATTTTCCCCCCAATTACATGTAAAAAGAATTTTAACATTCTTTTTTTAAACTGAGTTCCAAATTCTCTCCCTTTCTGTCTCATGAGTTTGTCCTGGGGGCACTAGGGATGTCCTGGATTCTTTGGAATCCAAACAACTGGCAGGAAAGGAAGAGCTAGAAGTTCTGAGATTTCTATAAAGCAAGGCTTTAGAACAAATTTTTAAAAGCTAAAAACAAGATTTTTTTAAGCTTTAAAAATTAATAAAAGAGTTGAAGAGAAATTATTTTGTGTTTACAGTAGAAGTGGGGGGGTAATCATAACTTAAGAATGATAGATTTGATAAGAAAACAAAACTCCCAAATCTATGCCTAATAAGAAACAACATTTAAAAATCAAAGTCATACACAGAATAAAATGGGGTCATGGGAAACACTTGTATTATGCATCAAATAAATCCAGAAATACAAAAGTGTCAACCACGATGTTGGCCAATACAAAAACAAGCATTAAAAAAAATAAAAAGGTATGAACAAGGAAAGTATATTTTGCTGAAAGGAACCATAAACAACAAACCAAAATGAATGATACAGTTATATGCTTAATTGCCTTAACATCCAAATTCATAAGGGAAAGATTAACTGAGGTACTAGAAAACAAAGACAGTGACCCAATAGAGACAGGATACTTGAATGTCCCTCTCCTGATTTTCTATAAACAAAAGAAAAATAAGGAACTGAACAAATTGCTGGGGAAACCAGAGCAAAAAGACTTATAGCATCTTCTAATTGGGACTGTGAAAGAATTGAAACATTTTTAAGGACGATATTTAATTTCCATGAAAATTGACCAAATGTTAAGGTACAGAGATACTGCAAATAAATGTAAAAATGAAGAAATAGCTAATATATCCTTTACAGACTCTGCACAATAAAAACAGTTGCTGGTTTAGGAAGCAGAAACAAAAGCACAGAGTGAAATGGAAACTTAATCATGAAATCCTAAACAATGAGTTGGTTGATTAAAAAAAATCAGAGACAAAAAAAAATCTGTAAAAAATGATAATGATTAAAACAACATGAAAATTTCTACTATGCATCTAAAGCAGTCCTTGTAGGAGGAAAAAAAACCATATCCCTATAAATATAAATTCCCAAAATAGAAAAAGAGAGGATTAATGAACTGAATACGCATTTAAAAAATTAAAAAGCCAACAAATAAGCAAAATTAAAAAGGAGGAAATATTAAAAACTAGAGGAGAAATAGACAAATTAGAAACAAAAAAAACTTTAGAAATGATAATGGCTCTTTGAAAAAGCTAAGAAAATTAAACGAATTTAATATTTATAGCAGCTCTTTTTGTGGTGGCAAAGAATTGGAAATCAAGGGAATGTCCATCAATTGGGGAATGGCTAAACAAGTTGTGGTATATGAATGTAATGGAATATTATTGTGTTGTAAGAAATGAGGAGCAGATGGACTTCATTACAACCTGGAAAGACTTATATGAACTGATGCTGAGTGAGGGGTGCAGAACCACAAGATCATTATACATGATTATAGACTCACAGTATCTGTAAGGACTAACTTTGATAGACTTGGCTCTTCTCAGCAATACAAGGTTCAAAGACAGCTTCAAAAGACTCATGATGGAAAAAGCTATCTACATTGAGAGAAAGAATTACAGAGTCTGAATGCAGATTGAGGCAAACTATTTGCTTCCTCTCTGTTTTCCTTCTTTTTTGGTTTTGTTTCTTCTTTCTCATGATTCATTCCATTGAAGGTATATGTAGAACCTATATCAGATTACATGCTGTCTTGCAGGGTGAGGGGGGAGGAGAAGTAAGGGGAGAAAATTTGGAACTCAAAAACATGAGGACCTGAGTGTTGTAAACTAAAAATAAAAAAGTAATTTAAAAAGAAAATTAAACAAATTTAATAAAAATTAATAAACCTTTATCAGTTAACTTTTTGGCATCAAATCAAATCAACAAATTAGGAAAGAATTAGAAAAATTCACAACAAAATCATAAGAAATTAAAAGATTAATCAAAACCTATTATACACTTTTATGCTAATAGAACAGAAGAAAAAAGGAATAGAGGAATACTTTAAAATATTTAATACTCATTTATCAGAAGATCAAATAAAGATCTTAAATAACCAAATCTCTGAAAAGTAAATAAAGCTAGCTCTAAAGGAAATACCAAAGGTGGGGAGGGGGAACAATTCCTGGTCCTTAGTGATTCCCAGGAGAGTTCTAGGAAACTTTCAAAGAACAATTAGTGCCCAAACTATACATATTCTCACAAATTGAGAAAGAAACCACGCTACATCAGAATCCTTTTATGAGAAAAATAGGCCCAAATATGTAAACTAGAAAAGAACAAAACACAGGCCATCTACAGACAAATGCTGTTAATGAATATTGATTCAAAAAATTTTAAATAAAAACTTGTCAAAAACTATGGCAACGTAACCAAGAAATTATTCATTATGACTAAGTTGGATTTATATCAGCAAAGCAAGGATGATTCAACTTTAGAAAAAAATCAATGTAATCATATTAAAAACAAAAACATACAAAACTACACAATTATCTCAAGAGTTTTGGGAAAAGTCTTTGACAAAGTGCAATGCCCACTGATATTAAAAACCATAGAAAGTATGGGCTTAGAGAGTTTTTTTTTTTTTTTTTGCTTTTTGGCAGGGCAGTTGGGGTTAAGTGACTTGCCCAA
Organism: Trichosurus vulpecula; assembly: GCF_011100635.1. Taxonomy (NCBI): domain Eukaryota; kingdom Metazoa; phylum Chordata; class Mammalia; order Diprotodontia; family Phalangeridae; genus Trichosurus; species Trichosurus vulpecula. The sequence goes on from NC_050582.1 coordinate 60,327,829, forward strand.
GGTCACACAGCTAGTACATGTGTCAAGTGTCTGAGGCCGGATTTGAACTCAGGTCCTCCTGACTCCAGGGCCGGTGCTCTACTGACTGCGCCACCTAGCTGCCCCAGAGAGTTTTTTTAAATGTCCTAAAAATACCTATCTAAAAGTAAAAGCAGGTATCATATACAACAGAGATACCCTAGAACATTTTCTGTAATGACAGGAGCAAAGCAAGGATGCTCACTTTCCCCATTATTATTTCAGAGTGAAATAACTTCAGTAAGGTTTTAGAATATAAAATTAACCCACATAAATCACCTTTATTTCTATATTTTGCACCCCCCAAAACAGTGAGTAGGAAGAGCTAGAAAGAAAAGTTACATTTAAAATAACAACTCAATATAAAATACTTGGGAGTCTATCTGAAAGATAAACCTATGAACTATATGGACACAATTACAAAACACTTTTCACATAAATAAAGATAGATCTAAACAACTGGAGAAGTACTAATTGCTCATGCATAGGCCAAGCCAATACAATAAAAATGGCAATTGTACCTAAATTTATTTAGTTATTCAGTCCCATATGAATCAAACTACCAAAGAAGTATTTTACCTAGAAAAAATATTAACAAAATTCATTTGGAAGAATAAGAGGTCAAGAATACCAAGGAAAACAATGAAAAAAAATGTGAAGGAAGGCTGCCAAGCAGTATCAAATTTCAAACTATGTTACAAAGTAGTTATCATCAAAACAATCTGGTAATAGCTAGGAAATAGAGTGGTGGATCAGCTGAATAGATTAAGTACACAAAACATAGTAGTAAATGACCATAGTGATCTAGTGTTTCAGCTATCCAAAGATATAAGCTTTGGGGGCAAAAACTCGGTATCTGAAAAAATTTGTTGGGAAAACTGGAAAGCAGTTTGGTAGAAACTAGGCAGAGACCAACATCTCACACCATATACCAAGATAACATCAAAATCGGTAAATGATTTAGACAAATTAGGGGAGCATGGAAAAATTTACCTGTCATATCTATGGATAAGGAAACTGAGCCAAACTGATAAAAATACAAACCATTTCCCAACTAATATGAACAAGTAGTATTCAGAAGAAGAAATCAAAACTACCAATAGGTATAGGAAAAAAATGCTCTAAATCACTTCCAGAGAGATAACTGATCAATTGTGAGTGGAGATTGAAGTATGTTTTTCATTTTATTTAGTTTTCTTGCTTCTTATTTTGTGACATGTATAATATGGAAATATGTTATGTATCATGGATATCATATTGCTTGTCTTCTCAATGAGTAGGGGAGAGGATGGAAAGAGGGAGTGTATTTGGAACTTAAATTAAAAAAAGAAAGTTAAATTTTTTTTAATTCAGAAAAAAGTGATTTCTCCCAAACATTTAAGCAATAATTAATTCCAATACTACATAAACTTAGAAAAAAAAGCAAAGATGAGGTCCTACAAAATCTCTTCTGTGACACAAATATGGTCCTGGTAGCTAAATATCAGGAGTCAAAAAGAGAAAGAAAGTTATAGATCAATTTTGATGATGATTATTGATAAGAAAACTTTCAATAAAATATTAGCATGGAGGCTACAGTAATATATGTTATGATCAGGCTGCATTTATGCCAGGAATGTAGGACTAATTCAATATAAGAAAAACTATAAACATAATTGACCAGATTAATAACAAAACTCACAAAATCCTATGACTATTTCAATAGATACAGAAAAATGGTTTTGATAAAATACAATGCCAATTTCTGTTAAAAAAAGCATATGAATAAATGGAGATTTCCTTAAAATGATAAGAAGTATATCTGAAACTTAGAGCAAGCCATATTTTTAATGGGGAATAGGCAGAAGCCTTTCCAATAAGATAAGGGATCAAAAAAGAATGTCCATTATCACTATTGCTATTTGATATTTTACTACAAACTCAAGGCATAGAAATAAGACAATAAAAACATTTTGAAGAAATAGTAAGCATTGGCAAAGAAAAAAAACCAAATAATCAGTTTATGTGGATATGATAGAAAAGTAACTTGATCTCTCTGGGCCCAAGTTTTCTCCTCTGTAAGATGAGAGGTTTAGGTCTGATGGCCCCTTTTTAAAAATGTATTTATTTTTAGTTTTCAACATTTGTTTCCACAAGATTTTGAGTTACAAATTTTCTCCCCATCTCTATACTCCCCCCCCCACTCCAAGATGGCATGTATTCTGATTGCCCCTTTTCCCAGTCTGCCCTCCCTTCTATCAATGCCCTCCATCCCCTTCCCCCTTACTTGCTTGTAGGGCAAGATAAATTTCTATACCCCATTGCCTCTATATCTTATTTCCCAGTTGCATGTAAAAACAATTTTTAACATTTGTTTTTAAAACATTGAGTTCCAAATTCTCTCCCTTCTTCCCTTCCCACCCACCCTCATTGAGAAGGTAAGCAATTCAATATAGCTTATACATGTGTTGTTATGCAAAATACTTCCATAGTAGTCATATTGTGAAAGGCTAACTATATTTCCCTCCATCCTATCCTGCCCCCCATTTATTTCATTTTCTCCTTTGACCCTGTCTCTTTTCAAAAGTGTTTGCTTCTGACTACCCCCTCCCCCAATCTGCCCTCCCTTCTATCATCCCCTCCCTTATGTCCTTCCCCCTTTCTTTCCTGGAGGGTAAGATACCCAACTGAGCGTGTATGCTACTCCCTCCTCAAGCCAAACCTGATGAGAGTTAAGGTTCACTCATTCCTTTTCACCTCCCCCTTCTTCCCTAACATCATAACAGCTTTTTCTTGCCTCTTTTATGTGAGATAATCTACCCCATTCTATCTCTCCCTTTCTCCTCCCAATATATTCCTCTCTCACCCCTTAATTTTATTTTTTAGATATCATCCCTTCATATTCAACTCCCCCCCCCCACACACACACTTATATATTCCCTTCAACTACCCTAAAACTGAGAAAGGTCTCAAGAGTTACAAATCTCATCTTCCCATGTAGGAATGTAAACAGTTCAACTTTAATAAGGGGCTACATCATTCTTTTTTTTTTTTTTTTGCTTTTTGGCAGGGCAATTGGGGTTAAGTGACTTGCCCAAGGTCACACAGCTAGCACAAGTGTCAAGTGTCTGAGGCAGGATTTGAACTCAGGTCCTCCTGACTCCAGGGCCAGTGCTCTACTCACTGCGCCACCTAGCTGCCCCTACATCATTCTTAAAACCAAAAGAGACACATGGTACAATAGAGGCATTCACTTCATCTAATTTTCACCAGGGTGTTAGATTCACTTTGTCCACTAGGTAAATCTGATGCTGCAATGTGTATATCATCATGGTTTGAATTTATGGTCTGGAACTCCCTAGGGATTCTGAAGTTGAGGTAAGTGTCCTCCACTGTCATTAGAGAAATTCCAAGATTTTTAATCCTGGAATGGAATGGGGAACACCATTTTTCCTATCAATGATTATATGCATTTTGTCCCATTAAAATACAGCCCTATCCTGGTGGCAACATCATTCACATTCTGTAGCATTTAAAAAAGAAAGTCTGAGGTGTCATTCACTATGGCCAAGAGCACACATTTACAGGTTATGGAGAAATTAGAGAAGCCAGGGAAAAATATTACCTTTTACATCTACAGATAAGGAAAGAGGTTGTAAACAAACAAGGTATACAGATGATCATAGAGAACAAAATAAACAATTTCAGTTGTATGAAATTGAAAAAAACTTTTGCACAAACAAATCTTGTGCAATTACAATTAGAAGGAAAACAGGTCAATGGGGGAAAATTTGGAGTAAATTTGTCTATTAAAGTCTCAATGTAACATATGTGTACATATATGTGTGTATACATATACATATATATGGTCATCTATATATACATATATGTATATATGTGCATGTATATATACATATATACATGTGCATATACATACACACACACACATATATATGGAATTGCTTCAAATTCATCAGACTAGGAGCCATTCACCAATAGATAAATGGTCAAAAGCTGTGAAGAGATAGGCTTCAAAGGAAGAAATCCCAGCAATCAGCAACCACATGATAAAATGCTCTAAGTTTAAAAATTAAAAAAAAAATATAAAAGGGGCAGCTAGGTGTCTCAGTGAGGAAAGCACCAGCCCTGGAGGCGGGGGGACTTGAGTTCAAATCCAACCTCAGACACTTGACACACTTACTAGCTGTGTGACCTTGGGCAAGTCACTTAACCCCAATTGCCCTGCCTTCCTCCCTCAAAAAAAAAATGCTCTAAGTTACTAACAATCAGAGAAATGCATATCAAAGCAACTTTGTGGTTCCACCTACCAGCCATCAGACTGGCTTGCAAAAATGAAAATGAAACCAAACCCACACCCCCACACCCATCTCGCCCACATAGTTCCCAGTTTTCTTTTGTATATTATCTTCCTCCATTAGAATTTAAACCCCTTTAGAGAGGGGCTTTTTTCTTTTTCTGGTATGTGTATCCCCAGTGTCTTAGCACAGTGGATGGCACATAGTAGGCGCTTAATAAATGTTTACTATTAATTAACAAAATGACAAATATGGCAGAGGCTGCAGGAAAATAGGCACCCAGAAAGAATTGCTAGTAGAGATGCAAATTGGTCTAGACATACTGGGAAGCAAGTGATAATTGTGCCCCAAAAGTTACTAAAATGTGTCCCATCTGTACCACCACTGGACTTAGACCACATGGGGAGCAAAGGAAAAGGACCCATACATACAAAAATATCTATAGGAGGGCTTTTTGAAGTAGCCCCAAACTGGAAACAAAAAGGGTTTCCACCTATGGTGAAATAACTAAATAAATTGTGGTCTATGCCTGTAATGGCAGCATAAAATTTTCTTGTGCCATAAGAAATGGACATGTCAGGGGAAAATGGGAGGAACTCTTAAGATCTGGTCCAGATTGAAGTGAGTAGGACTAGAACAACTTATACAATGAAAACAACATTATAGAGAGAAAAAAATTTTAAAAGCTTTTAGAGCTGTAATTAATGCAGTCCAGAGGACTGTAAGTGAATCATGCTACTGAGCTCCTGCCAGAGAGGTGATGGACTGAAAATCCACAGTGACACCTGCCTATTTGGACATGCTCGAGATGGGAATTGGTTTTGCTAGAATATACATATTTATTATGCTGGTTTCGTCATTGTCGTTGGTGCTGTTGTCGGGAAGGGGGCGCCACTGAGAGGAAGAGATAATAAATGCTTGTAAAATAAATAAATAAAAAAACCTGTAAAATAAGACAATTACTCTTCTGAGTTGAATTAAATCGGTCAGATGTCATATATACAAACCATCCTTTTGTGCATTTTTAGGTATTTAAGATGGGGAGGTATCCATGCCAGGCTGGTGTCGCAGAGCTATATTAGCTCTGCATCCAAGCCTAAATACGTGGGTTTTGCCCTTGGAAAGGCTTCAGAATTCTGATCAATGCAATCACCAATTAAGATCCTAGAAGACTGATGAAGCATGGGACCCACATCTTGACAGGTGAGGGAATCTAGATGCAGAATAAGACACATTTTCAGACACAGGCAAAATGTAGATTTGTGTTGCTTGACCATGCATATTTATTACAAAGGCTATCATTTTCTTTCTTTTTTAATGAGGTGGGGGGGGGTGTGGGAAGTAGAGAAGACAGAGATGGGGAAAAGGAAAAAAAAATGGCTGTCACTAAGACATCTTAAAAAAAAAAAACTAGACAAATGAGAACAGAAGGCCAGAAAGAAACATTGGAACCTTTGAAAAATGCGGACTGAATTTATTAAATATTAAAAAAAAATCTGAACTATAGATGACAAAGATCAACAGGTGCATGAACAACCCCCTTTTTCTGTCTTATGACGTACATGGAAATGTTTGTTTGATCGGGCGTTTTTGGAAGCCAGAATAATAATAAATGAATGAATGAAAACATAAAGGTACAAAAATAAGAGGTATTTTATAGACCAGCTCTTCTTTCCCGACCACCACCCACCCATCCCACCTTCTGGGCCGCGCTCCTCTGAGGGAGGCAGGGGAGGAAGAGAGGGGGAGGGCATGGTGGATCCGCGTTGTGTGGGGCCGCAAAGGTGGGAGGGGGATCACAGGATGCATTCCCGGAGGACCTCCATCCCTCCGGACAGAGGCTTGGGAACATTCATGGGTAATGTCCAAACGGCCCTGGACGAAGGTCTGAGAGTGTGGGCAGCCCGCACATCTACACCGCCCCACCCCCACCCCCACCCCGGGTTCTGGGGAGGGAAGGGTGGGAGTAAAGGGGACACCATGCAGGCCCTTACTTACCTCTCCCACACATGGGACTCCCACGGGGGATCAGGCAGGCCTGGGGTCCGCGCCGGGGGTCGGATGGAGCTTGTGCTGCTGGCAGCGTCTTTTCACATAATGCGCAACACCACAGCCCTGGAGAAAGCCGCAGAAAGGAGGAGACCTGTGACATCACGTCGGGAGGTGGGGATTGATTCAGCCAATGGAACGCGAGTCTTGAGAAGGGGCGGGGGGGGGTGGGTGCGGTGGTGTGTGTGTGCAGCCCCCCCACAGAACAAATCAGTCAGCCAGTCAATCAATGTTTGCTGAACATTGTCTCCCGCACAGGGCCAGAGCTGGAAGACAGAAAGGACATAATACAAACCAGAAAAAAAAAGATCATCTCATCGAATAAACTGATAAAATGACCCAACATACAGAAACTTTAAGGATTCAGGAAATGCAATCCTAATGTACAATTTATCTTTCCAAATATATTCATGAATAAAAGAAAAAACCTGGAAAAGAAACAAATAGAAAAATCCCCAACTGAACATAAAGAAAAATTCTGGAAATAAAAAAAGAAATAAATTATATCTCGGCAAAGTAAACAGCTAATTGCTTTTTAAAGGACTACCAAATTGCCAGGATTTTTTTAAATTGAAAAAAAGGATGAAGATCAGTCAGTCAATTAACATTTAATAAGCGCCTACTATATGCCAGACACTGTGCTAAGCACTGGGGATAGAAAAAGGGGAAAAAGACAGTCTCTGCCCTCAGAGCTCACAATCTAAGGGGGGAAGATAATAAGCAAACAAATATGTATAAACGAGCTACCTACAGGTAAGAAATAATGAACAGAGAGAAGACATTAGAATTCAGAAGGGTTGGGAAAAGCTTCCTGTAAAAGATGGGATTTTAGTTGGGACTTGAAGGAAGCCAGGGAAGCCAAGAAGCAGAGATGAGAGGGGAGAGCATTCCAGGCAGGGAGGACAGTCAGAGAAAATGCCCGAAGCCAGAGATGGAGGGTCTTGGTGGGGGAACAGCCAGAAGGCCAGTGTCAGTGGATTGAAGACAATATGGAAGAGAATAAAGTGTTAAACCTGAAAATTTGGTTGAAGGAAACAACAGAGCTAGGTGATAGAAAAATCCATGTTGTTTATTATTTTCCCTTAAAGCATAGCAGAGCTAGCTTACTTGTAGGTACAAGGAGTCAGACTATAAACTCTGGCTGCCTGAACAAAGCAATGAGAAAACTTATATACGTTATTTTAGCAGAGCTAGCAAGCCTGTATGACCTCATTTTTATGACCCCCATGTATGTTTAACCATGATACAACAAGAGGATTTTCCCTAATGGAATAGATTGTAAATACAACAAATTAGATAGTTGTCAAAGTGTCAATTGGATTTGCAACCCCAGGATCTCTGTGTTTAATTGGCCATTAACATTCCACAACATAGTATATGCCCATAAAATATTAAGATAAGGAAAAGTCACATAATTCAAGATAGTGTCTGGGGTCAAGGTTTTCACCCTTAATGGCCATGGACAGAGCAAGAAATGCTCCATCTGGATTTGTTGATACAAGATAGAGATATCTCTGAGCTTACTCAGAGAACAAAGAGACTGTTAGGATCAGGCTTTTCTTCTGGTTAAGTAGTTCAGGCCCTGAGTCTTATTGAAATTACAAAAATGATATAAAATAGTATAATATTTTCCACAAAGGTGTAAGAAGATTGGGAAGCTGGGAGGGGGCTAGGTTAGAAAGGGCATTGAATGCCAAACAGAGGATTTTGTGTTTGATCTTGGAGGCAATAGGGAGCCACTGGAATTTATTTATGTGTGTGTGTGGTGGGGGTGGGGGTTGTGATGCAGGGGAGGTATAGTCTGACCTGTACTTTAGGATAATCACTTTGCTGGGTGAATGGAGGATAGATTGGAATGGGGAGAGACTGGAGGCAGATGAAAGAAAGGAAAGTACTAGAAACTCTTTTGCCCAATTTTATGCCAGCAAACTGAGAAATGGATGAATATTTACAAAAACATAAAGTATTCAGATTAACATAACAAAAGAAATGAACAAACCATAAATGAACTTGCAAAGGCTGGAGATGGGAGAGAAGGAACCCAAGGAGCAAATGGATTTGCAAGTGATATCTAGAAAAAATTTTTTTTTAAAAACAACTAACTTTGGTTTTACATAAATTGTCTCAACATAAAGAAACTCCTGTGACAAAAATATGAATTCAAGTATCAAAAACCAGGGCAAGAAAAGTCAAAGAAAGAATATGATAGACCATTCTCTCTGACGAATATCAGTACAAAAATAGTGAATAAAATATTGGCAAAGAAGCTACCAGAATATATTACAAAGATTTTGCTGTGGCCTGCTTGCATTTATACTAGAAATGTCATTCTGGTTCAATATTAAGAAAAATTTTGAATAGAAGTCACATTACTAACAAAAACAAGAAAAATACATAATTATATAAATAGATACTGTGTCATCTTGATTTTAGATAGTGTTTTTAATAGTATTTTATTTTTTCCAATTACATATAAAGGCAATTTGTGACATTCATTTTTAAATAAAACTTTTAGTTCCAAATTTTCTCTCCCCTTCCCTTTCCTCCCCACTTTGATATAGCAATTTGATATAGATCATATATGTGCAGTCCTGTAAAGCATATTTCCCTATTAGGCATATTGTGAAAGAAGAAACAAAACAAAATGAAAAAAGCCGAGAAAAAAATAAAGTGAAAATACTATGCTACAATCTGCATTCAGACTCTGTCAGTTTTTCTCTGGTGTTGGATAGAATTTCACATCAGGTATCTTATGGAATCGTCTTGGATCATTGTATTGTTGAGAAGAGCTAAGTCTATCAAAGTTGGTCGTGGCACAATGTTGCTGTTACTACGTACAATTTTCTCCTGGTTCTATTCACTTCACTCAGCATCAGTTCATGTAAGTCTTTTGAGGTTTTTCTGAAATCTGCTTGCTCATCATTTCTTATAGCACAATAGTATTCCATTACATTCATATATCCCAACTTGTTCAGCCATTCACCAATTGATGGACATCTCCTCATTTGGCATCATCCTTGCCATCACAAAAAGAGCTGCTTTAAATATTTTTGTACATGTATGTCCTTTTCCCTTTTTTATGGTTCTCTTTGGAATATAGACCTAGAAGTGGTATTGCTGGATCAAAGGGTATTACAGTGTGATTGCTTTTTGGGAATGGTTCCAAATTGCTCTCCAGAATGGTTGGATCAGTTCACCACTCAACCAACAGTGCATTAGTATGCCAATTTTCCCATATCTCCTCCAACATTTTTCTGATAAGTGTGGAGTGGTACTTCAGAGTTGTTTCAATTTGCATTTCTCTAAACAATAGTGACTTAGAGCATTTTTTCATATGACTGCATCTGAAAACTGCCTTTTCATATCCTTTGATCATTTATCAATTGGGGAATGACTTGTATTCTTATAAATTTGATTCAGTTCTCTATATATTTGAGAGATGAAGCCTTTATCAGAGATACTTGCTATAAAAGTGGTTTTCCTGCTTTCTTCTTTCCTTTTAATCTTGGTTGTATTGATTTTGTTTCTGCCAAAACTTTTACATTTAATGTCATCAAAACTATGTTTTGCATATTATAATGCTTTCATATAATGTCTCTTGTTTGGTCATAAATTCTTCCCTTCTCCATAAATCTGACAGGCAAATGATTCCTTTCTCTATTAATTTTTCTTATGTCATCACCCTTTATTTCTAAATCATGTACCCATTTTGACCTTATTATATGATGTAAGGTGTTGATCTATACCTAGTTTCAAGATTTACCAGTTTTGAGATACTGTTTTTGAGATTTTCCAAGAGGTTTTGTCAAATAGTAAGTTCTTAAACAAGAAGCTGGAGTGTTTGTGTTTATCAAACAGTAGCTTACTATAGTCATTGACTACTGTGTCTTGTGTACCTAACCTATTTCACTGAAGCACCACTCTATTTCTTAGCCAGTACTAAATAAGTTTAATGATTGTCATTTTATAACTTTAGATTTGGTATGGCAAGGCTACCTTCTTTTGCATTTTATCATTAATTCTCTTGATATTCTTGACCTTGTGTTCTTCTAGACAATCTTTGTTATTTTTTTCTATCTATAAAATAATTTTTGGTAGTTTGGTATGGCACCGAAAAAGTAAACTAATTTAGGTACAATTGTCACTTTTATTATATTGGCTTAGCCTACCCATGAGTAAATAATGTCTCTAGTTGTTTAGATCTGACTATATTGGTGTGAAAAATATTTTGTAATTGTGTTCATATAGTTCCTGGGTTTGTCTTGGCAGGTAGACTGCCAAGTATTTTTTTTGTTGTCTATAGTGATTTTAAATGGAATTTCTCTATCTATCCCTTGCTGGTAGACTTTGTTGGTAATATATAGAAATGAAATTATTTATATGGCTTTATTTTGTATCCTGAAACTTTGCTAAAGTTGCTAATTATTTTAAGTAGTTTTCTATTTGATTCTCTAGGATTCTATAACTATACCATCATGTCCTCTGCAAAGAGTGATAATTTTTTTCTCCTTACCTACTCTAATTCCTTCAATTTCTTTTTCTTCTCTTATTGCTAAAGCTAGCATTTCTAATTTGAATAGAGGGGATAGTTGGCATCCTTGCTTCACCCCTGATCTTAGTGGCAAGGCTTCTAGCTTATCCCCACTACAGACAATGCTTGCTGATGATTTTAGATAGCTACTACTTATCATTTTAAGGACAGGTCCATTTATTTCTATGTGCTCTCTCTCTCCCTCCTTCTCTCTCTCTCTCTCTCTCTCTCTCTCTCTCTCTCTCTCTCTTTCTCTCTCTCTCTCTCAAAAAAAATGGGTGCTGTATTTTGTCTAAAGCTTTTTCTGCATCTATTGAGATGCTGTTAGTTTTGTTTTTGATATGGTTAATTATGCTGATAGTTTTCCTCATATTGAACCAGATCTGCAGTCCTGATCTAAATCCCACCTGGTAATAGTATATGATCTTAGTGACGTATTGCTACACTATTTTATATTTTTTACATCAATATTCATTAGTGAAATTCATACATACTTTTCTTTCTGTTTTATCTCTTCATGGTTTAGGTATAAACACTATATTTGTGTTATTAAATGAATTTAATAGGACTAAATCACCTATTTTTCCAAATAGTTCATATAGTATTGGAATGAATTATTCTTTAACTGTTTGGTAGAATTCTTTCGTATATTAATCTGGCCCTGAGGATTTTCTGTAAAGAGTTCATTGATAACTCAATCAATTTATTTTTCTAAAATGTGGTTACTTAAATATTCTATTTCCCCTTCTGTTAACCTGAGCAGTTTGTATTTTGTAAATATTCATCCATTTAACTTAAAATGTCAGATTTCTTGACAAACAATTGGACAAAATAACTCTTAATTATTGCTTTAATTTTCCCTTCATTGGTGGTGAATTCACCTTTTTCTTTTTTGATGCTGGTAATTTGATTTTCTTCTTTTTTTAAAAATCAAATTAACCAATGTTTTATCTATTTTATTGGTTTCTCCCCCCCCCCCCCCCCCCCACAAAACCAGGTCTTTGTTTTATTTCTTGGCTTAGTTGTTTTCTTACTTTCAATTTTATTAACATGTCCTTTGATTTTCAGGATTTCCAATTTGGTGTTTAACTGGGTTTTTTTAATTTGTTCTTTTTGTAGCTGTTTTAGTTGCATGTCCAATTCATTGTTCTCCTTTTTCTCTATTTTATTCATGTAAGCATTTAGAGGTATAAAATTTGCCCTAAGAACGGTGTTGGCTGCATCCCATAAATTTTGGTATGTTGTCTCATTACTGTCATTATCTTTGATGAAATTATTGATTGTTTCTATGATTTGTTCTTTAACCCACTCATTCTTTAGGATTACATTATTTAGCTTCCAATTAATTTTTAATCTATCTTTCTATAGCTCTTTATTACATGTAATTTTTATTGCATCATGATGTGAAAAGGTTGCATTTAACATTTCTGCCTTTCTGCAATGGAATGTGACATTTTTATGCCCTAATACATGGTCAGTTTTTTGTGTAGGTACCATGTAACAATGAGAAAAAGGTATATTGCTTAGTATCCCTATCAATTTTCTACAGAGGTCTATCAAATCTAACTTTTCTGAAATTCTATTCACGTCCTTAACTTCCTGTTTATTTTGTGGTTAGATTTATCTAGTTCTGAGAGGGGAATCTTGAGGTCCCCACTAGTACAGTTTTGCTGTCCCTTTCCTCTTGTAACTCCCTTAACTTTTCCTCTAAGAAATTTGAATGCTGGAGGGAGCCAGGATGGTGGCGAGAAAGCAGGGACTTTTGTGAGCTCCCCGCCAGGTTCCTCCAAAAACCTATACAAATGGCTCGGAACAAATTCTAAACCTGCAGAACACACAAAATAGCAGAGGGAAACAGGACTCCAGCCCAGGACAGCCTGGATGATCTCTGGGTGAGGTCCATCATGCATGGAGCTGGGAGCAGAGGGGAGTGGAGCCCAGTGTGGGCAGCGGCAGGACCAACCAGACCAGGAGCTGGGTGGAACAGGCCCTAACACCCTAAATCAGTGAGCTGTGGCAATTATCAGACTTCTCAACCCACTAACACAAAGACAACAGAGAAGGTTAGTGGGAAAAGCTGCGGGGAACAGAGTGAAAGAAAGAGTTCCCGGTTTGGCCACTGCCCCAGGGGCAGCAGGTGTGTTTCAGCTACAGAACTACAGCTGCAGTTGCTTCAGGCCCCAGGCCACCTGGTGGGAGGAATTAAGTGGCAGATCAGAGCAGGAGTGAAGAGCCTGCTGAAGATCTGCATCAGGTCCAGGTTGATGGTTCTTGTGGGAGGAGGAGGGCTGGTGTGGCAGAAGTGGCTGTATAGAAATAGCTCTGAAAACAACAGTGCATCTCCTCAAGCTTGGAACAAAGTACTCTTTTGTCTACAAGCAGTCATACCCCGATGAAAAACTCAAGGGTCAAGTAAGTTGACTGGGAACATGGCCAGGCAGAGAAAATGGACTCAGATTCAGTCTCAGACTTTGGAATCTTTCTTTGGTGACAAAGAAGACCAAAACACACAGCTAGAAGAAGTCAACAAAGTCAAAGAGCCTACATCAAAAGCCTCCAAGAAAAACATTCTCAGGCCACGGAAGAGCTCAAAAAGGATTTGGAAAAGCAAGTTAGAGAAGCAGAGGAAAAATTGGGAAGAGAAACGAGAATGATGTGAGAAAACCATGAAAAACAAGTCAATGACTTGCTAAAGGAGACCCAAAAAAATACTGAAAAATACACTGAAGAAAACAACACCTTAAAAAATAGACTAACTCAAATGGCAAAAGAGCTCCAAAAAGCCAATGAGGAGAAGAATGCCTTGAAAGGCAGAATTAGCCAAATGGAAAAGGAGGTCCAAAAGACCACTGAAGAAAACACTGCCTTAAAAAAAATTAGAATGGAGCAAGTAGGAGCTAGTGACTTTATGAGAAGGCAAGATATTATAAAACAGAGCCAAAGGAATGAAAAAATAGAAGACAATGTGCAATATCTCATTGGAAAAACCACTGACCTGGAAAATAGATCCAGGAAAGATAATTTAAAAATTATTGGACTACCTGAAAGTCATGATAAAAAAAGAGCCTAGATATCATCTTTCAAGAAATTATCAAGGAGAACTGTCCTGATACTCTAGAGCCAGAGGGTCAAATAGAAGTTGAAAGAATCCACTGATTGTCTCTTGAAAAAGATCCCAAAAAGTAAACTCCTAGGAATATTGTCGTCAAATTCCAGAGCTCCCAGATCAAGGAGAAAATATTGCAAGCAGCCATAAAGAAACGATTTAAGTACTGTGGAAACATAATCAGAATAACCCAAGATCTAGCAGCTTCTACATTAAGGGATCACAGGGCTTGGAATACGATATTCTGGAGGTCAATAGAGCTAGGATTAAAACGAAGAACCACTTACCCAGAAAAACTGAGTATAATGCTCCAAGGCAAAATATGGATTTTCAATAAAATAAAGGATTTCCAAGCTTTCTCAATGAAAAGATCAGAGCTGAATAGAAAATTTGACTTTCAAATACAAGAATCAAGAGAAGCATGAAAAGGTAAACAATAAAGAGAATTCATAAGGGACACTAAAGTTGAACTGTTTTGTTTCTCAGTGTTAGGGTAGTTGAGGGAATATACATATATATATATATATGCATATATATATGCATATATATATGTAGACAGAGGGCACAGGGTGAGCTAAATATGAAGGAATTATATCTAAAAAATTAAATTAAATTAAGGGGTGAGAGAGGAATATATTGAGAGAGCTAGAAAAGGAGAGATAGTATGGGGCAAATTTTCTCACATAAAAGTGGCAAGAAAAAGCAGTTCTGTAGGAAGAGCGGGCAGGTGAGGGGGAATGAGTGAATCTTGCTCTCATTAGATTTGACTTAAGGATGGAATAACATACACACTCAACTGGGTACCTTACCTCACAGGAAAGTAGGGAGGAAGATAATAAGAGAAGGGGGATGATAGAAGGGAAGGCAGATTGGGGAAGAGGTAATCAAAAGCAAACGCTTTTGAAAAAGGGAGAAAATTGAATAAAGGGGGCAGGATAGGATGGAGGGAAATATAGTTAGTCTTTCACAACATGGCTGTTGTGGAAGTGTTTTACATGATGATACATATGTGGCATATGTTTAATTGCTTGTCTTCTCAAGAAGAGTGGGTGGGGAGGGAGGGAAAAGGGGAGAGAATTTGGAACTCAGAGTCCTGAAAACAAATACTCAGAAAAAGTTGTTTTTACATGCAACTGGGAAATAAGATATACAGGCAATGGAGTATAGAAATCTGTCTTGCACAACAAGAAAGTAAGGGGAAAGGAGATAAGGGGGGGAGTGGAGTGACAGAAGGGAGGGCAGACTGGGGAAAGGGGCAATCAGACTATATGCCACCTTGGAGTGGGGGGAGGTTAGAAATGGGGAGAAAATTTGTAACTCGAAATCTTTTGAAATCAATGTTGAAAACTAAAAATATTAAATAAATAATAATAAAAATGAAATTAATAAAAAAGAGAAAGAAAAGATATTAAAGGAATTAGAATAGCAAAGAAGAAACTAAGTTAACACTCTTTGCAGATGGCATGATGATTTACTTAGAAAATCCTAGAGAATCAAGTAAAAAACTACTGGAAATAATAAAAAAAACTTTAGCAACTTGAAAGGATGTATAATAAACCCAAATAAATCCTCGGCATTGCTATACATTACTAACAAAGCCCAACAGCAAGAGACGAAAAGGGAAATTCCATTTAAAGTTACTGTAGACACTATAAAATATTTGGGACTCTACCTACCAAGACAAACCCAGAGTCTGTATGCACATAATTATGAAACACTTCTTTTTTTTATTTAATATATTTAGTTTTCAGCATTGATTATCACAAGAGTTTGAATTACAAATTTTCTCCCCATTTCTACCCTCCCCCCATTCCAAGATGGTGTATATTCTGGTTGCTCTGTTCGCCAGTCAGCCCTCCCTTCGGTCACCCCACTGCCCTCCCATCCCCTTTTCCCTTCCTTTCTTGTAGGTCAAGATAAATTTCTATGCCCCATTGCCTGTGTATCTTATTTTCTAGCTGCATGAAAAGACTTTTTTTTTTGTTTTTGAACATCTGTTTTTAAAACTTTGACTTCCAAATTCTCTCCCCTCTTCCCTTCCCACCCACCCTCCCTAAGAAGTCAAGCAATTCAACATAGGCCACATTCGTATCATTATGTATAACCCTTCCACGATACTCATGTTGTGAAAGACACTATATTTTGCTCCTTTCTAACCTATCCCACTTTATTGAATTTTCTCCCTTGACCGTGTCCTTTTTTGAAAGTGTTTGTTTTTGATTACCTCCACCACCATCTGCCCTCCCTTCTATCATCCCCCCTTTTTTAATCTTCTTCCTCCTTTTTTCCTTTGGAGTAAGATACCCAATTGAGTATGTATGGTATTCGCTCCTCAGGTCAAATCTGATGAGAGCACGATTCATGCATTCCCCCTCACCTGCCTTCTCTTCTCTTCCTGCAGAACAGCTTTTTCTTGCCACTTTTATATGAGATAATTTACCCCATTCTCTCTCTCCCTATCTCCCTCTCTCAATATATTCCTTTCTCATCCCTTAATTTGATTTTATTTCTTTTAGATATCTTCCCTTCATCTTCAACTCACCTTGTGCCCTCTCTCTCTCTCTCTCTCTCTCTCTCTCTCTCTCTCTATATATATATATATATATATATATATATATATACATATATACACACACATACATATATACATACATACACACTCACATATACATATATATATACATAAACATATATATATATATATATACACATATATATGTATATTCCCTTCAGATACCCTAATACTGAGGTCTCATGAATCATACATGTCATCTTTCCATGTAGGAATGTAAACAAAACAGTTCAAGTAAGTTCCTTGCAATTTCTTTTTCTTGTTCTTTTTCTTGATTACCTTTTCATGTTTCTCTTTATTCTTGTGTTTGAAAGTCAAATTTTCTATTCAGCTCTGGTCTTTTCACTGAGAAAGCTTGAAAGTCCTCTATTTTATTGAAGGTCTATATTTTGCATTGGAACATGATACTCAGTTTTGCTGGGTAGGTGATTCTAGGTTTTAATCCTAACTCCATTGACCTCCAGAATATCATATTCCAAGCCCTTCGATCTCTTAATGTAGAAGCTGCCAGATGTTGGGTTATTCTGATTGTGTTTCCACAATACTCAAATTGTTTCTTTCTGGCTGCTTGCAATATTTTCTCCTTGATCTGGGAGCTCTGGAATTTGGTGACAATATTCCTAGGAGATTTCTTTTTGGGATCTATTTGAAGAGGCAATCAGTGGATTCTTTCAATTTCTATTTTGCCCTGTGGTTCTAGAATATCAGGGAAGTTCTCCTCGATGATTTCTTGAAAGATGATATCTAGGCTCTTTTTTTGATCATGGCTTTCAGGGAGTTCAATAATTTTTACATTATCTCTCCTGGATCTATTTTCCAAGTCAGTGGTTTTTCCAGTGAGATATTTCACATTGTTTTCCTCTTTTTCATTCCTTTGGTTCTGTTTTATAATATCTTGATTTCTCATAAAGTCACTAGCTTCCACTTGCTCCAATCTAATTTTTAAGGTAGTATTTTCTTCAGTGGTCTTTTGGACCTCCTTTTCCATTTGGCTAATTCTGCCTTTCAAGGCATTCTTCTCCTCATTGGCTTTTTGGAGCTCTTTTGCCATTTGAGTTAGTCTATTTTTTAAGGTGTTGTTTTCTTCAGTGTATTTTTCAGTATTTTTTGGTGTCTCCTTTAGCAAGTCATTGACTTGTTTTTCATGGTTTTCTCGCATCCTTGTCATTTCTCTTCCCAATTTTTCCTCTACTTCTCTATCTTGCTTTTCCAAATCCTTTTTGAGCTCTTCCATGGCCTGAGACCAGTTCATGTTTTTTTTGAGGCTTTTGTTGTAGGCTCTTTGACTTTGTTGACTTCTTCTGGCTGTATGTTTTGGTCTTCTTTGTCACCAAAGAAAGATTCCAAAGTCTGAGACTGAATCTGGGTGCGTTTTTGCTGCCTGGCCGTATTCCCAGCCAACTAACCTGACCCTTGAGTTTTTCATCTGGGTATGACTGCTTGTAGAGTTAAGAGAACTGTCTTCCAAGCTTGGAGGGATGTGCCAGCCCTGCCATACCAGCAGTCCTCCTTCCCCAAGAACCCCCAACCCAGACTGGACTTAGATCTTCAGCAGGATGTGCACTCCTGCTCTGATCCGCCACTTAATTCCTCCCACCAGGTGGGCCTGGGGCCAGAAGCAACTGCAGCACTAGTTCTGTAGCTGCCCCACCTCCACTGCCCCCGGGGCGGTGACCAAACCCCCAAACTCCTTCTCTTCCCGCAGCTTTTCCCACCAAACCTTTCTGTTGTCTTTGGTGTTTGTGGGTTGAGAAGTCTGGTAACTGCTGCAGCTCACTGATTCAGAGCACTAGGGCATGCTCCGCCTGGCTCCTGGTCTGGTTGGTCCGTGCCATCCATGCTGGGCTCTGCTTCGCTCGGCTCTGCTCCCAGCTCTGTGTGGGATAGACCTCACCCAGAGACCATCCAGGCTGTCCTGGGCTGGAGTCCTGCTTCCCTCTGGTATTTTGTGGGTTCTGCAGTTCTAGAATTGGTTCAGAGACATTTTTTATAGGTTTTTGGGGGGACTCGGCAGGGAACTCACACTAGTCCCTGCTTTCCAGCCGCCATCTTGTCTCCACCCCCATGAAACACTTTTCACACAAATAAAGTCAGATATAAATAAATGGAAAAACATCAGTTGCTCATGGTTAGGCCAAGCTAATATAATAAAAAATAACAATTTTACCTAAATTAATTTACTTATTCAGTGGCACACCAATCAAACTACCAAAATTATTTTACAGAGCTGGATAAAATAATAACAAAATTCATCTGCAAGAACAAGAGGTCCCAAATTTCAATGGAATTTGTTGGGAGCCAGCTATATCCTGTTTAGGCCTTTTAGACCTCTGCAAGGCAGGGTCAATTGAGAATGGGTCTATGCACATGCAAGTAACAGGTAAGAGGATTAATTATAACTAGGCTTACTGGGGGATTGTAGAAATTTTAGAGATTTAGAGTGTTAGAAAAGTAGATTTAGAAAATTTAACTATGGGGCAGATACAATTTAAGGATAGGTATCTGTATCTGCAAGTATTAAGAAAAATTGTAACAGAAAGAGGTTTTTGTATAACAGAAGAGCAAAAACAAGAAGGTACAAGTAATTTAGAAAGATGGGAGATTATTGAAAAACAGATGAGTAAAAGATTAAGGGAGGATGGACTAGAACACTTTCCAATGTCAGCCTTTTCCATATGGAACGTTTTAAAAATATGTGTAACTCCAGAAGGAAAAGTTCCTATGGTACAAAGAACAATTAAGCATGATATTGGTGTTGGGAGAGATCTTGTGAGCCACAGCCCAGGGATGGATGACAATAACCCACTGCAGGGTAGACTAGCTAACTGGGAATTATCAAAGTAGAAAGGGAAAAGAAAAATGCTGGATTTCTAGAAATCCTTTTTGTGCATCCTGTCATTTTCTGTCTGTATCTGTTTTGTGTTATGTGTCTCTGTGAAGAGAGTATGTTATCTGACTCTTTGTTGTTAAAGTTGTTGAAATAAGAAAATGCCCTTTCTCTCTCCCTTCATTCCAATTCTGGCCAAATTTGGAAAGTGAAGAGAGATAAGAAAGAAAAGAGTTAAGTGAAATGTGTTACTCCTAAATTTGATGTTTAAGATAAAATTCAGAATTTATTATACTATTTGGTATTAAGGCAATTTCAAAAAATGCATAGATCTGAAAAAGAGACACTTTGAGTTTCCCAGCATGGGGGAGAAGGGACAAGGTGCCACTGGATCTTTTCCAGAGTCCCACTCACCTTGGCTGGAGGATTCAAGGTTCTCACTTTCAAAAAAGTTTTTAAGGAGTGAACAGAGAAGTAAAATTTACTCGAGTTAAAATTAGAATCGTTAAGATCTTTTCCCTGTCTTGGACTGAGCCAGAGCTGCAATGGAAGTTAGATAAGGTAAAAATTCTTTAGCAGATTCTGTTAACCATAGATAATCTGACAAAGCATATGAAACCTTTTTCAAAATACTAATACACTTATGAAAGTGAAGAAAATTCAGTTTAAAAGACAAAAGATATATATTTTTTCTATATCCCCCCTCCAATCTATCTGTAGACTCCTGGGGGGGGGGGCGCAGTTAAGAATTCCAGCTCAATGTCAGAAGTACATACAAACATGTTTTATTTCATGTGTGGTTAATAAGAATCACCATGAGACTAGTATAAATAAAAAACTGGAAAAAGGACTTTAAAAAAATCTATAACATGATTTCCCAATTTTTTGAATTAAGAACTTTAGTAATGATCCTATAAACAGAATTGGAAAATAGTTAATAACATAAAGGTATTAAATAAATAAATAGAATTAATAAATAGTTGTTTTTGTATACAACTACAGAAATATTTATGTGCAATTTAGTGAGCCTCATTCCTATTTGAGTTTGATAAAAGTGGCTTAAAGCCTCCAAAATAGAGAAATAAAAGCAGAGAATGAGAGCCAATCTGAACATATCTTACCCAAAAGACGGTTACTTACTTTATTACTGATAAACAAAAATATTTCTTAGAATAGGAATTAACTCAATAGAAATGTATATTTCTAGTTTGCTGTGATCTTCCTAAGTTTGCTACTTGGAAAGTTTAAAAGTGATTCAGCTGTGAATATACAATAGAGAGTTGGCTCCTTTTCAAAATAATTGCCCTGTTTACTAGCTGTTTTTTCTTATTTACACCCTTTATTTTGATTTTTTTTCACCTAAAGTCTCTATGTAAATTAAATTATAATCACATCGAAACTGCAAAAATTAAAATACATGTTGCAACAAAACCTCTACTCCCTGTTCTCTACTTTGCTACTTTGTGGCCCTCTCATACCCCACTGACAACAGCCCTGGACTCCTGGAGGCCCTGACACCCACACTTTTAGGCAAGCAGAGGAACCTCTCCTCTCAAGCCCTCAAGTCCTTGCTCCCACACCACCGGAACGTGGAATTTTTTCTCCAGGTCTCCCAAAGCCCAGCAACCCTTATTAGGAAGCAAAGGTTCCTCAGGGACCCTCCTCAATGACTCCTCAGACCTTTAATTCAGGCGCTGGACTCTACAGCTTCCCAGCACTCCCTGGTCCTTAGTCTCCCTCCCCTTTCCCAAATCCCTGGCTCGACCACCCCCAGTCCACAGTCAAGCTCTGCAACTGTGGGGAGAGAAGAAAAGCCTCTATGCTTGGTAAGCCCAATATATGTAATGATTTGGGAATGCAATTAATGTCATCTGAAAGTTTTCTGTTTGTATTATTATTGTACTTCTAAATTGTAGTAAAATTCTCCTATATTGTAAAACTTGAGTGAATGTTGTGAGCTAAAAATCGTGTTAGACAAGAAAATTTTTAATCTGAATTTTGTTGAAACTAAACAATGAAAACAATTGTGTAAAACTGGTTAAGTTACTTTCTCAGCCCTGATAACCCTGTCTTGTGCTTTGTAATTGCCATTTAGAAAACTAGGTATTCCTACCTTTACCTGTAGTTAACAGAAGGTCACAGCTAAAACAATTCGGCTAGCACTTAGGAAACTTGTAAGATTGTTAACTAGGTTTCTTGGGATTACTGTTTTAGTGTTAAAAACCATTAAAGCTCTAGAGAGATAGAAGGAATCATGTCCTCCCACCTTTCAGGCTAGATTCATGGGTAGGTTCTATTAAATCTAATAGGGATATTAGCTACGGTAAAGATATTGGTTATTGTGAATTATTATTATTAATATTCAACTAATTGTCAAACTCCTCTGCCTAGAGGGGAAACTGACTATACATTGTCAACAATGATTCAAATTCCTTAGACTTCCTTTTTACCTGGGCCAAAAGAAGTAGTTAGAATATTAGCCCAGCACAGTTTAAATCGAACTGCTTATAATAGGTGATTGCAAACTATTTGTAAAACTTTCCCAAGAAAAATGTTAATGGAACTTAGAAATGTATATTTGAATAATTTTTTTATAAAGTGCATATTGTTATTTGGCATTGAGAAATTTGTTGACTATATAGCCCCAAGAAAATTCTATTTACTTTAAGTTTACTGTTCAATAAGCGGATGGTGGTAGAATTCATCCTCAGGGATATTGAAAAGGTTGCATGATTATAAAGGTGCTTACCACAATGCTTGCCATAAAATAAATGTGATTTGAATATAAATTGTTTTAAGTTAAATATAATTGCTTCATATTCATTAACTTTATGTGGATTTTTCTCAATGTGAGGTTTATGTTAATGATGATGAGATAAGTGACTCTCTGTATAAGGCAATTTAAGAATCTCCTCCATGGGACCTACACATAGCCCAGGACCTTCCTGTCAGGACTCTGGAGGCTGACTTGGGTCTCCCCAGCTGTGTGATCTAGATAATTCCTCCATTGGTGCTGATTAATTGTGGTGATATTGGGTAACTATTATGATTTCCTGGTTGTAACATAACTACTGAGATTTACTGATTGTGGCATAATTATTGTGATTTACTAATTGAGACCATTACTATTATCATTAATATAAATACTAGTAATATATATATATATGTATATATATATATACACATACATATATATATATATACACAGTCTCAAATTTTACATATATATATATATATGTCAGAAAAGCAATTTCTTTTATAATCTAAATGTTGTTAGGCTAAGAATTGTACTGTTAGAAAACTTTAACATCATTCTAATTGACCATGTCTTATAATATTTTGTAGTGTTGTAATTTAAGAAATCATAAATTACCAATTTTTGTCTCTAATTGTTTTGCTGTCATTTAGGAATTTGTGAGATTGTTAACTAAACTATTGAGGTTATTGCTTCAATCTAGTATTTACAAAACTATGTTTAGTTTTCTTTTCTTTCCCCTTCAATTATGTGGAAAAGGTTTGATGATCAGATTTAAGAATTGTTTAATACTTAGGAATTAATAATAATATCAGGAAAAATTGTCAGCTGTTTTGGAAAAAGAGAAATATTTTTATGAAGAAAAGTTTTGTAAATTCCTTTGCATGATTTTTAGAAAGCCTTGACCTTGAATAAGCGTGCTCAGAGAAAAGGCAAAAGATAGCAGACAGCCCCAACATTTTTCTATTAACCCCTTCCTGGGGACCATGTTACTTCTTATTTTGTAGAATTGCCAAGACCCCTGGAAACTATCTGGACGGGCAAGGTCATCAGCCCCAGAAAAAGAATTTGTTTGAGTTATGTAAATTCTAAACAATGAACTTGGCTTGCTGAGAAATTGCAAGTTTATGTACAATAGATAAAAAGGATTCTAAGAGTGGTAGTATTTTTCCTGTGATCAGTCTCTTACTGCTACCAATGTGAGATTCTGTTACAATACCTTTTTGACTAAGAAACTTTGTGATATCTAAGAATTCTGCAATAACTGGAAACTTTGTTACAATACTCTGGAATTAGTGTTACTTAAGGACTTTTTCACCAACTTGGTAAAGTTGTATGAACAAGGGTAGAAATGCATGCAAGCCACTTAGGGCTCTCTTTGTAAATGTTCCTTAAGCAATGTGAGAATGTTATTTTGTTATTTGATTAATATCATGCTTGTCTAAAGTTTTGTTACAACTAATGATGCTAAAAAGAAAAGGGGTTTGTTGTTTACTTTGTAAATGCCATCAAAGAAACATGGCATGAATAAAAGGTTAAGATTCTATATGCATTCTGTTAAAAATTGACAATTTAATGTACTTATGTATGTACTAAAGCCTGTTATTAATTCCTTAAGTAACATCTCATCCTCCTAGTGAGGAAATTAATAATGGATGTATGTCAAGTATAAGATACTGGCTTCTGATGTGAATTTCTTATATATGACAATTGGCCATGGTTCAAATTTTGAGTTTGTAAAAATGATCAGGGTTATAAGGATTAGAAATGGTAATTTAAAATCATGCTAAGATCACCCTTGTAGGAGTATGGACAGAAAGCTGATTCCTATAAGAAGACAAGAAGAAGATGCTGTGCTGGAGAAGGTGGAACAGATACCAAGGACCAGAGGACTTCATTGATGATGTTCCTTGCCAGACAGCTGTATAAGAAAGGACTTTTTGAATCTTAAAGAGACAATTGAATTTTTTAATTTCTTTTTGAGTCTATGTATCTATATTCATAAAGGGGACTGCTCCCTTTGATTTGTCAATGCGTCGATCAATCCTTCCCATATTTACTTAAATGGGTGATGGTTAAGGGGAAGAATTCACATGTATCTATAATGGTGAAGTGCCTACAAAAGAGAAAAGGGGGGATTGATTGGAATGATAAAATAGTGAAAGGCCCCTTTGCCTGGTATTGATCCAGAGGGGGTAGCAAAAACAATTATTGATATTTTCAAAAAATGTAACCCATTTAATAATGTATTTCTGACTATTTTCCCTACACTACCCAATATTCTTTGATTGGTCATGGTAAATTTTTGTCTACCTTGTGTCCTTAGGATAATGAATTGTGTGTTTAAGCCACTTAAAATTACAGTATATGCAGATGTGTTTATGAAACATCTATGTGTGTACACACATATCTTCTGTTACAGTAATTAATGTCTGTGCCCACCTGGCTGTCCAGAGCAAAGTGGTAAAGAAGCCCACCTCTGCTCTTGGCCTAGAGATCATAACACAGGCCTTGTAAAGAATTGGCAGGAGGGTCAGCAGCTCAGGATTGAGAGTATCCTTGGAGACAGACCAGTCACCATGGCAACTAGTGGTTGGCTCAGCAAAACAATCAGGGGCAAAATGCTTCAGGCCTTAAAAGAACAAAGACTCCTACAGACAAGAGAGGTCATTGTCAAATGCAGCAGCTCAGCTGCAGGATAAAGATGCCAGTGACTGGCATTTGGTCTGGCTTGTTCAAGTGCTTTTGTGGGGGGGTGGTATGGAGGTGGGTAATATTTATACAATGTAAGTTAGCCCTGGAAGGGACAATAGAATATAAAATGTCGTAATGACAAGGGGACCTTGGAGGTCATCCAATCGTATCCTTTCATCTTACTCATGAGGAAACTGAGGTTTCAGGAGATTTCCCTTCCCGGGGTCACAGAGAGCCAGGATTTGAACTCAAACCCTCTGATTGTCGAGCCATTGCTCTGTCTGCCTCTTCCTGCTGCCCCTCTGCTTGTCTTTCCTGCTAACTTACCAAATAGCTTTTCATTGCTGAGCAGCAGCTTCTTGCCGCCGCTATTAGCCCTAGATGGAGTTGACCATCTGAACTACTTCCTCTATATTTGCCCTCTCCCACCACCATGCCTTTAACTCACACAGGCTCACAAGCTTGGCATCCTTCATCCCCCATCTGCATTGACTGAAGTCCCTTCTCTCCCTCAAGCCCCAGAGCCACTGAGGAATTCTCAAATTTCCCTTGACACTCTGCATCTCCCCTTTGCTAATTCCACAGGCTAATAGCAGTTGATTTTTCTATAGGCTTTGAAGCTTAGAGTAATTTTTTTGCATAGTCATTGGAGTTTTAGCTTGGATCATCCTGGTCCTCACTTCACTCCACTTCCACCCCCCCCCCACTTATAACCCCCATAGTCTAAGGTCATTAAAGGCAGGGAATTAAAAACAATTTAGTGTTTTATGTTTGGATTGTGAGCTTAGCAACATCCACAAACTCAAGCACACAAAGAAGAAAAAAACAGGATCATATGTGTGAAAAATATTATACTATTTTATATCATTTTTAGTTTCAACCAGACCCAGAGCCTGAATTAATGAGCAGCTGGATGAAGATCCAGGATCTGGGCTTCTTTGTTCTCTCTAAAAGTTTGCTCAGGCAATACCCTTACCTCTGTCAACGAGGCCAGATACCTGTTAGCCATTAAGGGATGAGACCCTAAACCCAAGAGAGACTACCTCACTTAGTATTAACTGACCTTTGTCAACATTCTTTACAAATCCTATTCCATTAAGGAAAATCCTCTTTTTGTATCATGGTTAAACATACATGGGGGTCATAAACGTGAGGTAATACAGGCTTGCTAGGTCTGCTAAAATAACATATATAAGTTTTCTCATTGCTTTGTTCAGACAGCCAGAGCTTATGCTCTGACTCCTTGTACGTATAAGTAAGCTAGCTTAGCTATGCTTTAAGGGAAAACAATAAACAACATGGATTTTTCTATCACCTAGCTCTGTTGTTTCCTTCAACCAAATTTTCAGGTTTAACAGTTATGGTGCTGTGACTTTCGAATGGAAATGATGGAAATGGGACAGTGCAGCCCAACCTTGTGAATGCTTTTGGGACTAATTTTTCCTGGAATTTTGGCCTTGACAAGGTGGGAGTAAGTTGTCTCTCTTCCCAGCTTCCAAAAAGGACTCCCACAAAATTGGTTGAAGTCTGAAAATTCCCTTTAAGCTAGCCCTGGGGGCAGGGATCAAATCTGTGTTCAAAAGCACATAGACCCCTGGAAAGGCTGATTGATCTAGAAAATTAGCTATGGGTCAGTCAAAAACTAGAATTAGAAGTCCAACTGTTCCTCCACTGCCTCCACCCTATTCCTCACTCCCTCCCTCCCTTCCTTCCCTTGGAGGCCCGGATTCAGGGGAGAAAAACTGCACTTTGCTTTTTCCCTCCCCCTCTGCCTCCCAAGAAAGGCTCTGATTCCCGGAGGGAGGTAACTCTGTTCTGCTTCCTCCATCTTCCCTTTCCCCCTTCCTAAGGGATAGGATATGGAGAGTCAGAAAAATCAGGAACGCCAAGGCTTCCCCAAAGACCATAGGGGTGCTAATAGCTAACTCATAAAAGCTTCTAATTCTCTGTTGTTTGAACTCTGAGCTCAGTCTGTATTTGTTCTATATTTGTTTTGTTAATTGTCTGTGAGCGTGTGCTCTATGTCTAATACCATGTAAAATCTGAAACGCAGGTAGCCAGAGAATTCTAAGGCTGCAGTTAGGGAAACAGAGACTCTTTTTTCTTTTTCAATGTCTTGTTGGGCAACTGGACTTGAAGAAAAAAGTAAAGCTGGAACATTTTAGCATATTCTGGGATTGATTATTTATTAAAAGTTTGGAAATTGGTTAGTTGGATTTTGGGACAGAACTCCCAAGACTATAGATCACTCCAGGAACTCTCACTGGTGCTAAAACACCCTCCCAATGCTGATCACTTAGGTGAAGTTTACTTGAGTTACAATCATTGAGATCTTTCACCATTGTTGTCTTGTCTCTGACCAAGCCAGGGCTGTAGTAAGAGTTAGAGCAGTTAAAACAAACCTCTCTCATCCCAAATCAGATCGGAAGAGAATGCAGGAGAACTGCAGGGAAAGCTTAAATCACCCTTCCCCACCTGGCAAAAAGGAGGAGAAGGACAGAAATTCAGAGACTGACAGTATTCTGACACTCCTGTGCCCCTGGGTACCTTTGTAGCCCATCCTTTTTGGCAAAATTTGGGAATGTCACCCAGGTCCTATGCATTCTGCCCACTCTGTCCTAGCAGCTGCAAAACTGCCCTAGGCTCAGTAACTTCTGCAGTTGTGGGGGAAGGGTGAGGTAGATGGATTTGGACTTTCTGCCTCCCAGAATTGTCACCACTGGGATACTAGCTTCTGCTCTAGGTGGCTTCACACTTCTGTGTTCCAATTGCAAAACTGTATTTTTATCTCTGTTTGACCTGTTTCCTGATTTGTAAAGGGAAAAATAATAATGATGGTTGTTACGGGATCAAAATGATAATGATTGTAAAATGCTTAACATAAAGTCTGGTATATGTTAGACACAAAATTATTATCATCTATCTTTAAATTAATGTAATTGTTAATTTGAAGTGGTTTTTAAATGCCAAAAGTAATAAGCTTAATAATTTCTATATGTGGTAATCTGGAAATGCAATTAATGTCATCTGAGAATTGTTTCTGTATTTCTAAAATTGCATTGTGTTCCCAAAAATTCTCTTAGATTGTGAAATTTGAGAAGACCATTGTGTGGTAAGAAATGATATTATGGCGATTTTAATCTGATTTTGATATATGTGAATTGGGTTTTTAAAGGGCTGTGATAGAATTTGGAGCTACTGTATTTGGTTATAACAAGAAATAATACTGATATTTAACCATGAGAACAGACTTTCTGTGTGAAAAAGTTTGCTATTATGAGAATATATGTGCTGATTTAAAGTTATAGTTTCAAATAATGATATGAAAGATTCTCTGTGCAAGGAGATTTAGGAATATGTTCACCTAACTGATAAATGGGTTGTTTCAAGTTTTAAAATGCATAATTATGTTTAGGGTGCTGTTACATTTCTAAATTGTGTAATTTTACAAACAGATGTATCAGAAATATTGAAAAATGTGGTAATCTTTTACAATGCTAAGAGTATTGGGCCTTAGAAATTAAAATGTTACCACTAGTGATTAAAATAATTCCTCTTGTAATCTAGATGTTGTTAGAGTAAGAATTGTACTTAATTAAGAAATTGAGGTTGTTAACTGAACCAAGGACATATGGATATTCAATCTTGTGTAAAGGTTTTCAGTGTAGAGGAATCACTCTGGAAAAAGTTTTTAAAGTCCTGGTAAACTTTGTTATTGTGATAAAGTTAATTTAATTGGGTATGTAATTTATAGAAATTAAGTGTCCTCCCCATTACAACACATTTTTGACTAAGGAACCTTGTAATATCTAGGAATTCTGTGCAATATTTGAGAATGAGGATGTTTGGCACCAACTTAGTTAATGAATTCCAGTGTTTAAGGGTTAAGAAGGAGATGTCTATCATTTTAAAACCTTCTAAATAGTTGTCTTCAGAAAAGTTTAGTGAGTATTCCTTTTAACAACAGGGTAAATTTTAAACTGTTTTTAAGGAAGGGAAATAATTCTAGAAATGTTTTGGAAAATATTTTTGAGATTTTAAGCAAAAGTTAGAGCTTATCAATGTGTATAAGATTTAATTCCTAAAATGTCCCTTTCCTCTAGAATGAGTAAATAGTAAATCCATCAACCTCTGAGGTTGGTCATTAACCTCTTTGCTTTGTTTACGCTGGAATGGATTCTAGTACAGACAGTTATGTCAGTAAAAAGTATTAATTCATGAGCTATCTTGTCTTATGGTTGAAATGTAAAGGAAGACTGAATAATGGGTTTGAGAGATTTGGAAAGGTAAACAAAGGTTTGATTGCAAATACAAAAGGCAGATAAGAAGGTCTGGGGACAAATGGGAGTTAGCTAAGCCTCTCCTGTCCCAAGAGAATAGTTTCATATGGTTTAAGTAAATTGAGAAAGAGTGTGAGAAAGTATTTAGAAGATGGGAAAGATATATAGCTTGATTTGATAATTATTAGCTCAATGAAATTTGGGACAGTCCTATCTGAAGGATATTTATTTGCTATTTAAGATTTTATGGGACTACAATTTAATATTGTTTTAAGCTCAGATTACAGGAATAGGTCACATGAGGCCAGTAGTGGAATGTCAGGCATTACAGGCTGAGAATTTTAAAAGTGGATGTCTGTGCCTGGGAAAAGTTTTGAAGATGACCTTGGACACAGCCTAGGTAGGATCTTCCTGACTCTATTTCCCAATTCTGCTATTTCCTTTCTGAAAAGGAAAATCCCCACCTGATTACTCCTAAGCCCTGCTTTCAGCACCTGGTGACTATAAGATTGGCTAACAGATATGACTCGTGCCTGGAATCAAACAGAGCTAAGGAAGTTCTTTCCTTCTGTTAAGATATATGACATTGTCCCTCGTTTCTTTCATAGCAAATTTATATTATCAGGAAGTTTTGTAAGCACAATGCTAAATCTATTAGGTAATAGATGAATATTGGAATATCTCTGAGTTATTATAATAGGATACAGGAATGAATAGCTTACAATTTTAACCTATGCTCATGACCAAATAAAGATCAGAAGGATATAGAGATAACATCCTCCAAAAGGAGGAAATGATTAGACAAGGTAATAAGGCAAAGATGTAATGTGATAAATGTCTAATTAAATAGGATAGCAAATTTTGAGAAAAGGCAATAGGACCAAATTGATTCCTCTAAGAATTATATACAGATGTGTATGATTGGCTCCAAAATTTATCAATCATGGAAATTCAAGCTAGTAAGTGTGTTTTGGTAATAAGATCTTAAATGTGGATTTTTGCACAAAATTTTGTAAGATAGTAGTACAAGTGAAATTATGTCTCCTTTGTAAAGCATCTGTCTGATGATTTTAAAAGGAAGATGAGTTCAATTTATGGTTGGACCTTCACACTTTGAAGGATTCTTATGCCAGGTACAAAATTTAGGTAAGGTTAGAAACAGTAGATGATATATGAACTCAAATACTCTGAAGTTAAAAAAAGGAGAGCCAAATTTAAGTGATTGTACTAACTTATATTAAGTAAGAATTGTCTGAGAATGTCTAGATCTGAACCAGAGAAGCAGAACTCTCTTTTACTATCTAGGGACCAGATAACTACAATCAGGCAACTGAAAAAATTGTTGCTTTAAATGGACATTGGAAATATGTAACTGGGATTTAAAGTTACTTTGTATACAAATTGTGCAATTAATTGCTGGAATTAAATCAGAAACATTTTAAGCTTTGTTAAGAATGGTTTGTGGTTTATTTTGTAAATGCCATCAAAGAGACATGGCATGACTAAAAGTTTATGATGGTATATGTACTGGGATACAAGGAATTTAATGTTAGTCAACATTGTTAATAATGATTGCATTACTCTGTATGGTTCATGCTTAAGTTTTCTTGGCTATCTAATATGTAAATGTAAAACATGTGACATGCAAATTTCTCCCTCTATTGTGAACCGTCTAAGTGGTTTGGTCTGAACTTAATGTAATTGTGTAGTTTTGTGAATTATGAGAAAAACTTTATTGTAATTATTTAAACTCAGCCCTGTGTGGCTGGGATACTGAACCATTTATTGTATTTGTTTGAACTTAGCCCTGTGTGGCTGGGACCTATGTTGTGCTGTTTTTCTCTCAATTATCAAATCATATGTGTTCTGGGAGCTCCTGTCAGATCTAACTACTCCTATAGCTGCCAACCTGTGGATATGAACTCTTTGATCCTTCTGTCACATCTGAGGACCATAAGATACCTTGCCCTCCAGTTTCAAAGAGCCTGAAGGGGACAGCATCAGACGCAGGCAACCTTCCCAAGAGCCCGGAGCAGAACCTGAAGGAAGAACTGCTCTTTCCCTTTCTGAGTCCCTTGCATTCCCAAGACCATTTACCTGTACTTTTGGTGTCTTTAGCTTATTTTACTTAGGTGCTCTAGTTTCCCCATTATGCTCCCTACTGATACCCCTTGCAACTTGCTCCCCCTGCTTGTTTACAAT
Organism: Trichosurus vulpecula; assembly: GCF_011100635.1. Taxonomy (NCBI): domain Eukaryota; kingdom Metazoa; phylum Chordata; class Mammalia; order Diprotodontia; family Phalangeridae; genus Trichosurus; species Trichosurus vulpecula. The sequence goes on from NC_050582.1 coordinate 60,359,158, forward strand.
TAGTTTACAATTCCTGACCATCTCTGGGGATGTCCAACCACAGAAAGAAAAAAAAACCTGAATCCACCCAGATAAGGATTTTTAGAACTTCACCCCTGAGGAAGATAGAAGTTTTTCCATACCTTAGTTGGTCTTCAGGTGAAACTTTCAGTTTGCCTTTGACCAAAAGGAGGAAATGTGAAAAATATTATAGTATTTTATATCATTTTTAATTTCAACCAGACCCTGAGCCTGAATTAATGAGTAGCTGGATGAAGATCCAGGATCTGGACTTCTTTGTTCTCTCTAAAAGTTTGCTCAGGAAATACCCTTACCACTGTCAACAAGACCAGATTAGACTGACCTAAGGACATTCTTACCCCTGTTAGCCACTAAAGGATGAGGCCCTAACTCCAAGAAAGACTACCTTGCTTAATATTAACTGACCTTTGTCAACATTCTTTACAAACCCTATTCCATTAAGGAAAATCCTCTTCTTGTATCATGGTTAAACATACATGGGGGTCATAAAAATGAGGTCATACAGGCTTGCTAGCTCTGCTAAAATAACGTATATAAGTTTTCTCATTGCTTTGTTCAGGCAGCCAGAGTTTGTACTCTGACTCCTTGTACGTACAAGTAAGCTAGCTCCGCTATGCTTTAAGGGAAAATAATAAACAACATGGATTTTTCTATCACCTAGCTCTATTGTTTCCTTCAACCAAATTTTCAGGCTTAACATATGTGACACACAAAATTTCTGTTACATATAGGTTTAAAATATATATTAAAGAAGTTATGCCCAAATCATCAGATTTGTTTTCCTGCTCTCTTCTCAACTTTTTGGTATTTAATTGTTTTTTTAGTTTTATATTTTTCTCCTTTTTTTGCATCTCTGTCAGTTTCTACTAACTCAACTTCCACCCCATCCCAAGACTATGCTATCTTCTTCTTCATATTATCCCCATCAGGAAGCACCAAGAGCCCTGTCAGCCCCCAGTAGAGACTCAGGGAATGTTTCCTGAATTGACCTGAAAAGTCTGGGTTGGGAGTGGGGACCATAGGCCTCACAGCTGGAAGGGGTCTCAGAGATCATCTAGGACAATATCCCTCACTCCCGCATTGCATAGAGCAGAAAAGGGAGGCCTAGGAAGGGAGCCTTATTTGCCCAAGCTCACCCAGGCATCCTAGCCCATGAGGTAGGAGCCAGGTCCTTTGACTTCCAGACCAGGGCTCTTCCCATTACAACATTAGGTACCTATGCTGGCTCAGGCCCAAGAACCTGGTTCCTCTTTGCTAAGCTCACTACTGCTCTCAGTCCAGGTTATCCACCTTCTCAGCCTCTCAGCATCCCCCCAAAAATCCTCTAGGCTCCCTGTCAGACAGCTCCTCCCCATCCTGGGTGCCAGGAATCCTGCACAAGCAATCTGAAGGAAACCTTCCCCAACTGCAATGCATGGAGGGAGGAGGGGGTGCCAGGCCTTAGAATGTTTGGATATCAGAGCTGGAGAAGAACTTGGAGATTCTTGAGTACAAACCCATTATTTTCTTTCTCGTAAGTGATTTTGCAAAAATACTTATTTTTTCTGAAAACCAAGCCAAACCAAATCAAACACTTGCTCTGGAATGGTTCACTGAATGAATTTTTATATGAGGCAAATCTATACAAATGTTTTCACTTTCTGTTCTATTTTGTACATGGACATATTCTTTTTTCTGGATATGAAATTAATAATAAAACAAAGCAAAATGTAAACATTTAAAGGGAATAAACTACTTAAGTGTTTCAAATGGGGTTTTTCTGGAAACCTTGGCAATTTCAGTGAGATCATTGTGGGGATGTGCTGGAGCCAGCTCATACCAGCTGGATAGAGCCAATAGTGAAATTTTCCGTGTGAGCTTTTACACCAGAGAAATTGGCAATCAGGGCTTGATTTATTGTTTTGTTGATTGTCTAGACTTAAGAAAGTGACGGAAAGTGTTAGATTTTGATTGCATTGAATTGGAAAGTTTTTGTGCAAATAAAAAAACTGTAGCCAAGATCAGGAGGGAAACAGAAAATTTGGAAAAAATCTCTACAGTAGTTTATCAGATAAGGTCTCACATCTAAAATACGTAAAGAACTTTTTTAAATCTATAAGAATAAGAATCATTCCCCAAATTAATAAATGATCAAAAGATATGAAAAGGCAGTTTTCTGATGAAAAAATCAAAACAGTTTTTAGTCATATGAAAAAATTCTCTAAATCATTATTGATTAGAGAAATACAAATGGAAACAACCTTGAGATATCATTTTATGCCTATAAGATTGGCTAAAACGATAGAAGGGGCAAGTGACAAATGTTGGAGGGGATGTGGAAAAATTGGAACACAAATTCATTGTTGAAGGAATTGGGAAATGATCCACCCATTTTGGAGAGCAATCTGGAATTATGCCCCAACACTTATTAAACTACCCATACTCTTTGACCCAGAAATACCACTACTTGGCCTATTTCCAGAGATAATTAGGGAAAAAGGAAAAGAACCTATATATTATAAAATGTTCATAGCATATCTTTTGATGGTGGCAAAGAACTGGAAATTGCAGGGATGCCCATCAATTTGGGAATGGATGAACATGTTGTGCTATATGATTGTGATAAGGTACAACTATGCTACAAGAAATTATGAGCTCACTGATTTTAGGAACACATGTAAAGGCTTACATGAAATAATGAAGAGTGGAGTGAGCAGAAGCAGGAGAAAATTATATACAGTGACAGCAATATTGTTTTAAGAATGACTTTGACATCTCTTTTGTTTTGTTTTCTTTCTCCTGGTTTCTCCCATTCGTTATAATTCTTCTACACAACATGACTAATAGGAATGTGTATGTGGTGCCTTTATCAGATTGCATGCTGTCTTGGGGTGGGAGGGGGGAAAGAGGGGGAGAAAATTTAAAACTTATGGAAATGAATGTTGAAAACTGAAAATAAATTAAATATTAAAAAAGAATGACTTGGACAAAATAAGTTTTTTTAACTATTGTAAATACCCGAACCAACTATAAAAAGACAAATGAAGGAAAATTTTATCTGTAGCCAGACAAAGAACTGAGAAATAGATGTATAGAATAATTTTACGTACATATACACATACACGTATACAAATATGTATACATACACATACATATATATGTATGTTGTGTATATGTATATATGTGTGTATCTGTGTATATATATACATACACACATACACACGTATATATTATATATATTTGTCTAATGGTAGCCATATCTAGGTTGAGGGCTTGGGCAGAGGGAAGAAAAAAAGAAATTTACATGATAGTTTCGTTTTATTTTTCAAAGAAATAGCAAGTTGTACATAGTAGATTTACAGTTTCATGTGCAATCATCTTTTTATTGTATGTTATGTAAATGTTTATTTTACTTCATAAATTAAAAATAAAAATTTTAAAATAGTTCATATTAAATTTAAAAGTGTGTCATGCACACATTTTTGGGGGAGTTACATGTTAAACATTAAGTAGTATGGGTTAATCAGATTCCTGGAATGTCAGAGGTAGAAAGGTCCTTGGAGGTCAAAGACCTACATCATTGTCTTCCCCTGACAGATGGGGACAGGAAGACCTAGATAGGGGAAGGGGCCTGTCAAAGGTCACACAGCTAATGTATGGTAGAGGATGCACTAAACCCCAGATCTCCTGGTTCTTCATCTAGTGCTCTTTCTGGAACTTCCAAGCAGCCTTTTTTTAAAAGCTTTGAAAGGTCTTTTATTACCAGATAAAAATTCTTATTATGAGGAAAGAAGTCAATGGTCCTGGGAGAGCATTTTGTAATCTTGAGCTATACCAGCATGTCCAGGATCTGTATTTTATCTAGGGAGGTGTATTCACCTCCATCTCCTCATGTGAAAACCTCCCACAGATTAGCCAGTGGTATTCAAGAGTTGTTCTGACCATCAAATCCATTCCCCTGCAGACTCTGAAGGGGGATCATTATCATGAAGGTTGGGGTGATGATCTTCTTGGAGACTGGCTAGACTAGTGCTCAGACTTCAGACACCCAGTTGATCACTGGGACTTCCCTGGAAGCCTTTTGGGCTTTCTAGATCCTGCCAGAAAGTGTGCCCATCTGAGAGCCAGAGAATCTTCTATTTCTTCTGGCCCCTCCACACCAGGCACCAGCAAGGCACTGTATAAATGAAGAAGTTCTCATGACCTCCTTCTGCTGTGGCATTTTCAGTAGGGTTTCTTCTTCCCATAGCCAGTCTCGGATTGTTTTCTCAGTTGGAGGAGGACAAAACTTACATTCGGCAGCACGATTTCCATTCACTTTTGCAAACTGGATCACTTTTAACCTGAATTCAGCACTGTATGAAAATCTTTCCTGAGCCATTTCTGGGCAGAATGTGGCAAAATGTAGCCTAATATATCAGTAACAAATACAACAATGAGGGCAAAGACAGCAAGTGTGAAAAAGCAGGAAATGCAAGTAAAAAAATCTACAACCACTGTTTAAGACGCACCCAGTTTTTAGACGCCAAATTTTTTGAAGAAGAGTGCGTATTATACATGGGGAAATACGGTAGTTCCCACTTTCACACTTCTAAAGCTCTGGCTTCAAAATAATTCTATAAGTCCCCATTTTCCTATCTTCAAATATGAGGAAATTGGGCCACTGAGAAGGGAAGTGATTTACCTATGGACATGTTTATGGTGAAGGAGACAGAAAAAGCAGTGACTTCATGAAACAAGTATTAAAACAAAGTGAGAAGACTCAAAATCCAGAAGAAAATGTAACATATATACATTATCAAAGGCAACTGACCTGGAATTGGAAAGAGAAGGAAAGTGAATGGTGAGTAGAGAATGAGGTGCAGTATTGGTTCCAAGAAAGATACACTGTCACGTGATCTGTTTAGAGGATAACTGTGATGTTTCAGCCCTGTCTGGCTTGAAGGGTTATGCTGTCCCTGACAATAATAGAGAAGTTCTGAAGAGGCATGTGTTTGAGCGGAAAGATAATGACTTCTCTTGTGAACATGTAGAGTTTGAGATTCCTATAGGGCATCCATTTCAAAATGGTAGGCATCCATGTCTTTTTTCCTTTCATAAGGGAGTAGGGGGATTGGTCTCCATATGTAGTTAGCCTCAGCGAACAAAGATTGGAGTGCCCCCCCCCAATAAGTACCATGGGAAGAAAATACATTTCTAGAGTGTAGGAGCATCTCAAGGGAGGCTGGTCATTTCTAGACTCATTTTGCATTTGCCTAAAGGGCTTATTTAAGCGATACTTATGGCGATGTGTATAAGAAGAAGAAGAACAACAACATTATACAGGATTTCAATGTTTGCAAAATAAAAGTTCATTGGGCCACCAGGGCAGCTACTGAACAAGGCTTGAACCACTTTTCACCAGGACTGAGAACAGGACATTGCCAAAGAGAGCATTGTTGGTCCCATTGCTGGATTATTCAGCCCAGAAGCAGAAGAGAAACTCTGATGGGAGCAGGGCCACACCCTCTTAACTAGCTTACCTCTATTTATCCTGATAGCTAGAATCAGCCGAAACAAGTCCCATTACTTTGGCCCCAGACATGCTGCTGACTATCAGAACCACCATGGAAACCATCATCTTAAACATATGGTAATGTAGTGTTCCCAAAACTCTCACCCCCATTCCCACTTCACTTCCTCACTCTGAGATGGTTTTCCCTCTGGAAGACCTGGGTCTTACTGCATCAGAATGGCTCATCTAGGGCAAATGGAACATCTACTTCTCCTTGATTACAAGCTGGCTTGCCCCCTGGGATCTATTGGAATCCACGGAATCATAAAAATATACCTACTTTTGTCAGTAAAATCAAAATATTTTATATTAATCAACCTATCTAAGTACACTTATTAAGTGTCTACTGTATGACAGGCACGGTGCTAAGTGTTGAAATCACAAAAAGAGGTAAAAGACAGCCAAGTGAGCTACTCAAATAACTCACAATTAAATGGAGGAGAGGAAACGGAGAGAGAGAGAGTCAGAGAGATAGAGAGAGAGAGAGAGAGAGAGAGAGAGAGAGAGAGAGAGGCATAGAGACAGAGGAGAGACAGAGACAGAGAGAGAGACAGAGACAGAGAGACTGAGGGACAGAGACAGACCAGGAGGGAGGGAGGGAGGAAGGGGAAGAGAGAGAGAGAAAGAGAGAGAGAGAGAGAGAGAGAGAGAGAGAGAGAGAGAGAGAGAGAGACAGAGCTGGGCCAGAGATAAATCCACATAGAAGCTAGTGATCACCTGCTAACCAGGTGCATGAGTCTGTCCATGGTCCTGAAATCTTGCCTGAAATAATGAATTTTCCAAGAGAATATCTGAATCTTAAGGAATGTTCTTTGGATCACAGGTCCTTTCAGGATTTCAATTCTCATTTCACATGCTACATTCAATCTTCACAAGTCTTCTGGGAAGGTTCTCACCTTAGTTCCAAGGTAGAGAGTACAAATATTAAGATCTTCAACCCACAGATGAAGAAATAGAGGCCAATAAAACAGAAATGTCCTGCCTGGAAAGAATGTTGGTTTCAGGATGGCCATGGGGCTAAGATTAGGTCACAGAGCTAGTTGATGCCTCATTCCACACTTGTCTCAGCCCTCACCTTCCTGACCTCCAGAAACCACCCTTTTGGGGACTTAATTCTTGCAGTTTTGGAATCCTTCCCCTCACCCATCACCCCGAGCTGCCCTCCTTGATGAATAAGCACAAATTCACTTAGACCACTCTAGCTAGCTGGTGCCACAGTAAGCCATGTTTATCTTCCTTCCTACCTGAAAATTCCATTCATTTACTGTGACACAGAAGAAAGGTGTCTGGTTTTGGACTTCAATCAACCAACCAATAAACATTTATTAAACAACTACTATGTTGGCATTGTCCAAAAAAGGGAAGGCAACAAGTCTGGTCTTGTACCCAGGTTCTTCATTAGCACTGTTTGCCTTCTATGTCTTGGTTGAATTAACACCTGCCACATTTTGTGGTCATTGAAGGCTCAGAATGATAAAGGTGTAAAGTATAACCTGAGCAGTGTCTTCGTAATCCTGGGGCTCTCCAACCTAGGATTGGCCCCACACAGAAAGTAGCATGTTTTCAATGCCTACCTCCTACCCTGTTACCTATGAGGAATTTGTGCAGAAGCTATGTATACTGCTAATAAAAGGGAAATATGACAAAGTTGCTACAGAAGGGGAAAAGTCAACACAGGTCAGATGGTGCATCCCTCAATCCTGGGAATGTGGAGGCTGGTGGGTGAGGACTGCTTTAAGGATCACTGTGTCCCTCCTTTGTCAATTCATGCCGACTTTTGCCATATTCTAATTCTTTTTTCTTTGTCCTGTGGGAATGGGGGACAGGGGAATGCTGGGAAAGTATTTGGAGGAGGATAGGATCCCAATATGGGATCTAAGCTGCAGCCCCACCCTTCAGCCTGTGAGGCCCTGATGAGGAAGAATTATGTTGTTGAAAGCTGTATCAGAGGGGCCCTATCTCTGGTTGTCATGGTGACTTGTCTGTTACCAAGGAAATCTTATATCCTGAGTGTGGGCCCTGATAATAGCTCCTTATTAGGCTGGAATTGTAATGATCCCTCAGCCAAGAGGAGAAAGGGGCTTCTTTCCCCCCTTTGCTCTGAGCAGTCAACTGGGAAGAAACCTAAATCCTTAGGCACTACAATCTAATGGGAGATAACAAACATATCCAAAATCTTATAATGCATACATGTAAAAATGTATATAAGTACATGTCTGTTTCTATATCTATATTTATCTATCTATCTATCTAAAAAGAAAGGTAGAGACAGAGAGAGGAGGGTGGAAGGAATGAAGGGAGGGAGAGATGGGAGCTAACTGAATAACAGTAGGTAAAAGAAAATATGCAAACCAGCTGTGGCTACCAGAATTGAGCCAGGAGAAGCAACAAACATGGAATCCATCATGTCATGCATGGAATCAATGATCACCTCCTAGCCAAGTGCCCATAAGTTGACTGTAGGCCAAATACATGCTTACAAAGAAACATTTACAAGTACTCTTTGATTTTCACAAGACCCCTGTAGGAGCTCTCACCCTAATTCCAAAGTGGAAAGGGCAAGTGTTATGATGCCCATTGCCCAGATGGAGGAATAGAGGCCCAGAGAAGGGAAATGACCAGCCTGGAAAGGGAGTGGGTTTAGGGATGGCCATGGGGGTAGGGTTAAGTCACACAACCTATAAGTGCTTCCCTTCATCCATCTCAGCACTCACTCCCCAACCTCCAAAGAAAATCCCTTTGGGGACTTCATCCTTACCCTGTTGGAATCCTTCTCCTTGCCCAGCCTCCTTGGTGAGTAAGCACAAAGTCACCCAGCCTACTGCACTGAGCCAGCCCCATGCCAAGCCATGCTTCTCTTCCTCTCCAGGCAGAAGAAGCAGGCCATCACCTTGCCATATTCCCTGGGAAGATATCAGACAAAGTTTAGGACCTTTTTCCCTGAGATCCTTATATACTTCTCTGCCAACTAAGTACTCAGAGGAAATGCTAAAATTCTGGGCTACCTTTATTGTTTTGTTGATTGTTTAGACCTAAGACAGTGGTGTAGAAATGTTAGCAAAGATGATTAAACTTAAACATATTTGATAGTTCTCCCCCCACCTGGAGCCAGTTGATAGACATTTACCAGCACACCTCAGAGGTCACTTCATCTCTCCACCTTCTGAACTGTAAAATGGGCTAAGGATAAGTGCCCTCCCTCCCTTCTAAGGCTGTCTGAGCCAATGGTTCCCAACTCTTACAGCTCTGCAATACCAGCTGATATCACCCAGCACTTTAAGGCTAGTAAAGCCTCCTCTATGTGTAACTCTGGGTGTGGGTTAAGTCAATCAATCTCCTCCCCCTCTACAGCCCCTTCTTAGCACAGTCTTACCTCCATCAGGTAGGAATCCATTGAAATTGAATGAAAAATCCAGAAGTGTGAACTAGATGTGACAGACCCAGGCATCATCTCTCCCTTCTCTTCCTCCTCTTTGAGAGTGCAGGAAAAATGGTAGAGTCACAGTGGCCAGCGGCCCATCATTTCTGAATTCCTTCAGGGCCACCACTGCATCCCACCAGAATTCAAGAAAGACAGGAGAATCAGAGTGTAGAAATCAGGGCTGGCTCAATCTTGTCAGTGACACTTCTTCATGCCTGGTGCTAAGATGGAAGACAAGTGCTTTTCTTCTAGAATTCAGTGCTCAGAAGTCTCTACTGGCAAGTTCAAGCAGATGTCACCAACTCTGTTGATTCTGGGTTAGGATCTGCTTGCGTCTTACATAGTAATACTTTAAGGACAGGGAACCTGGGAACTAAGATTACATTTTCATCATGATCTCCCTTCCAAAGTTTATATCTGAGGGATAAAGTAATTTTAAATAGGGTAACTGCTTCAATTATCTTTACTGACATACCTTAGAATAATTCTCTCTCTCCAAGATAGGTAGATATACAAGAACAGTCACTATGTTGAAAGACTTTAAAATCTGGTTTTGATTTGATTTGAGATAGCATGTAAACAAAAGAGGTACATAAATGATAAGTAGAGAACAGAAAGAAGCTAACCTTAAAGGAGTAGCTTTAATTAGATGGGAACTGAGGGGAACCTGCAGAAGGTAGGATTTGATCTCTTAGAGAAAGCTGGGGAAGTTCAAAAGAAAAAAAGGACATTCCAGGTATTTCAATATCATATAAGCAGTTTGCAACAATAATGTAAAAATGAGGGGCAGCTAGGTGTTGCAGTTAGTAGAGCACCAGCCCTGGAGTCAGGAGGACCTGAGTTCAAATTCGGCCTCAGACAGTTGACACACTTACTAGCTGTGTGACCTTGGGCAAGTCACTTAACTCCAATTGCCCTGCCTTCCCCCCTCAAAAAAAGGAATCCTTCCAATTTCTTCCTATTATATAAATATGGTCTTGCTACCTAAACCAAGGAGAGACAATACAGTGAAAGAAAAAAATACATTAATAGACATTATTATGTACATTGATGTAAAAATTTTACATAAAATATTAACAAGTAGGGTCCAACAATATGTTTAATAGATTACACCCTATGACCAGGTTGGGCTTATACTAGGAATGCCGGTTTGGTTCAACATAGGGAATTCTAAGAATAGAATAAATTATGGTAATAATATGAAAGCAAGATTAGACAATTAGAAGGCTTTTCATAAAATCCCATACTCATTTCTATTAAATCTTCTAGAAAGCACAGTAAAAAATGGACCTTTTTTAAACAGAGAAACTATTATCTATCTTAATTCAAGAGCAAAAATGTCCTGTACTAGAAAAAACTTAGAAGCCTTTCCAGTAAAATCAGAAGTAGAACAAGGATGATCATTCTCACCACTACTATTTAACAGAGTACTAGAAATACCAGGTGTTGCAATAAGAAAAAAGAGAGAAGTAGAGGGAATGAGCATAGGCAAAGAGGAAAGAAAAGTATCATTTTTTGCAGATGACATGGTGATTTACATAGAAAACCATAAGAAGCCAACCAAAAATTAATGAAAACAAAAAAATCAGCAAATTTGTAGAGTATAAAATAAGTCCACATGAATTATCAGCACACTTGTATGTCACAGCAAAATCCAGCAGGAAGAACTAAAAAGATAAAATGTATTCAAAATTGTTATGGTAGGTATAAAATATTTATGAGTGTAACCTCTAAGATGCAACCAGTAACTATATGAATCTAACTGTTACACACTTTTGGCAGAAATATTGCTGCGTGATGGAAGAAAAAGTAATTGCTCATGCATAGGTTCAACTAATATAATAAAATGACAATACTACCTGAATTTATTTACTTATTCAGTGCTGTATGAATGAAAGTACCAAAGGAATATTTTACAGAGCTAGAAAAAGTGATAATCTCTTTTACGTAGAAGAATAAAAGGTCAAGAGTCTCAAGTTTAATAATGAAAACAAAGTAGCCAAGAAGGGAGTCTATCAGTACCAAATCTCAAGTACTACAAAGTGGTAATCATTAAAATGACTTGGTTCTGGTGAAGAAATTGAGAGGTGAGTCAGTCAAACAGATTAGATATACAATATGCAACAGAAAACAATCACAATGCCATAATGTTTGACCACAGTTATAGGGGAAAGACTATTTGCCAAAAATTACTGAGAAAACTAGAGAAAATTTTGTCAGTCATTAGACTTAGAAACACTTCACATGGTATATGAACATAAGCTTCAAAAGGATAAATGATCTTGATATAAAATGTCACATCATAACCAAAAAAACCCCAACAGTTAGAAATAAATTACTTTTCAGATCTATGGAGAGGGGAAGAGTTCATGACTAATCAAGCAATGCACCACATAAAATGGAAAATCATGATTACATAAAATTTTTTAAAAAAGGTTTGGCACATATTACCCAATATAGGTAAAATTAGACAGGAACAGTTAACCAAGAAAAAAATAACAACTTTTCAGGAACTTTCTCTGATAAAGGTCTCACATCCAATATAAATGAGGAACTGATTCTAATTTGCAAAACCAAAAGCTATTTCCTAATAGATAAGCAGTCAAAGAAATAAAGAGGAAGCTTTGACAGGAAAAAACCCAACTATGAAAAGACGAAAGCAAGGGTGGTCCCACCTCATACACATCAGACTGGCAAAAATGACACAAGAGGAAAATGACAAATGCTAGAGGGGTTGTGGGAAAAGAAGAGCAACTAATGTACTGTGGATGAAGCTGTGAATTGGTCCAGCCATTTGGGAAAGCATTTGGAGCTATACCCCCTGAAGTTACCAACTTGTGCCTGCCCTTTGACCCCGCTATCCTACTACTGGGCCTATACTCTGAAGAGACCAAAGAATGAGGGAAAAGATCTATATTACAACATTTATGGTAGCTCTATTCATGGTAATCAAAAATTAGAACCTAAAGGGGTGTCTTCATATTGAGGAAGGGCTAAACAAAGTGAGGGAGAGTTAGGTCATAGAGTGTTATTTTGCCATTTTCTCAAATGAACAATTTCTGAGGAACTTGGGAAGGTCTCTGTAATATTAATGGGATATGAAGATCTTCCCTGCCCATTAATAGGCCTCTTGCGGAGCCCATTAAGGGAAGCTTGCTTAGGGGAGGCTTGCTTGTAGGAAGGCTTTCATGACTTTTGGTACTAAGTTGGTTAGGCACTGAGTCATGAAGGTTGTGATGCCTTCTGGCTCTGAGAAGTGTATATATGTTCTGAGTTGGTATTTTGTTTGGGGGTTTGCTTATGAGAAGATTCTTTTGATTCCTTGGTCAAGACTCTGAGTAGCCATATGTTCAGACCCCCCGAATGCTCAGGTGTAAAGGCTCTCTCAATCCAGTGATGTATGTAGAGTGTATAGCAATATTGCTTTGGTTCAGGCAGTCAGAGCCCTGTCTGTTGGTCTGTCTAATTTCTCTGCTTGTATTTTCTCTAACGTCCAGGGGGCCGACTTTCCCCCTGAACTACTAAATGTAATTAAAGAAGATTGTTGACCCTTTTAAAGTTGTTTTTCTTTAAAAACAGATCAAAGAACCTGCTAGCAGGCCATCCTGGATATTCTAGGGTGCTTGCTGTTGCAGTCCTGAGAATCAATATGGAACAAAGTGAGTAGAAGAACTAGGAGAATGATTTACTTAGTGATAATAATATTCTACAGCAGGGCTGCATGCAGTGTGATTTTATGAGGCCCACCTCTGTTTACTATGGGTGTGGAAATTAACATAAATGCCCTAACTAAAGCATTTCTGTGGATTTCTGTGCTTGTGGTGAATACAGGAGGGCTGCATGGGGGTGCATGGCCCGTGTTTTGGACAGCTCTGGTCTACAGAAAAAAAAAGAATAACAATATTCTAGAGAAAAAATCCTTTCAAAAGACTTTACAACTGAATAATGTCATGACAAACCAATAGGCCAGAAGAGCTAGGAAGAACCATTTCTCCTCCTATCAGACAGGCAATCAAATTATAATATAGGAGAGACATACATTTTCAGATGTGGCCAATGGGGGAATTTGTGGTATAACTTTTGATTTTTAAGGAAAATTTTATTTTTATTTGCTGAATTGGATTAGGTGGGGTGTGAAGCAATGAGGCATAGATTATAAACGCTCATAATAAAATTAAGGGATAAGATAGGAATATATTGAGAGAGGGATGTCACAGCTGTGGAAGATTGGAATGGATAGTGGCCTTGTAGCCCAGTGAATTTTAGGGATGGACCAAGCCTCATGCCATGCCTAATAGGTTGCATTTGCTTTAAGGCTGCCAAAGAATTTTGCATTGTGAGCTCATTTGGTCCTCACTGCATGCAGCTGAGCTAGTGGCTATTCTCATTCTTCTTTTTAGAGCAGAGGACAGTGAGGCTTAGAAAGCTCAAAAAGTGGCCCAAGGTCCCAAACCTAGTAAGGTGTCTGAGGGAAGACTGGAATGCAGCTCTTTCTGACTCTAGGCCCAGGGCTCTAAGCCCAGAGGCTCAATAGGTCCCAGTAGGAAGATCTGCGAGGGGTCCTAGAAAGGCAGAAAACACTCAGGGGATGCACATTGTTTCAAGTTTTTTTTGTGTGTCAATTGTAGGAATATATAGGCAAGGGTAGGGTAATTTTTAAAACAGTAACCAAACATATTTATAATAAGCAGCATTTATTTGAATAAAATTATATCGACATTTTGAAGATCTTCTGAATTAAAACTTGGGTTTGGAAACACATAAAGAACAGATAATGGAGTTGAGGCCCATAGATTCACAAAAACATTTCCCAGAGACAGAGAGGGGTGGTTTTTATCCCAGGAGTGTGTAAACTCACCTTCTTTAATATGACCTGTCAATCATGACCCCTTGACCCCATGATGTTGCCAGTTCAGTAACTAATTATGTGATTTCTGTTCTGTTCTTTGTTCTGTGCTTATAAAAATGACTCGAATCTTCATTTCGGTGCAAACTGAGGCAAGCCATCGACACATTAATTGATAGCTTATACTCATCACTGTTAATAAATGTTGTTTTGCTCAGAGAAAGCATGCTTTGGTATACCTTTTTGTTTAATTTTGCTAATGATATGGTTATCCCAGCAGTTTTATTAAGTAGGGATTTCATTCCTAAGCAATTTATGTTTTCATGTTTACTAAGTATGGGATATGAAAATCAGTTGTTGGTTCTCTCTTGTCTGGTCTGTTCCATTGATTTACTGCAGTATTTTTAACTAATGCCAAATATGTGATTACTGCTGCTTTATAACAGAATTTGACTTGCACGTACGAAATTCTCCCTTCCAAAATTTTTTCTTTATTTGCCTTGATATTCTAGATCTTTTGTGATTCCAAATTTGTTTTGTTAATTTTTAAAGAGTTCTGCAAAGTGCCCGTTGATCATATCATTTCTATAGCTTTCAATTTGTTATTTAACTCTGGAATTACAGTATTTTTTATTGTATTGGCATGGCCAAGCCATGAGCACAGAATAACCCTCCAGTAATTACACTTGCTTTTGATTTCTTTAAGGGCAATTTTGTAATTAAATCTTTACTTCTCTCTGTCTCTGTTTCTATCTCTATTTGTGTCTCTCTGTCTCTGTCTCTCTCTCTTTCTCTGCCCATGGACTATTTTCTACAATGAAACTAGACTCCTTGATGTCCTTTGACTAGACACTCCATCTCCCAACTCCAGGCATGTTCACTTGCTGTCCCTTATGCCTGGAACTCTCTCCCTCCTCATCTCCACTCCCTAGCTTTCTTGGCTTCCTTCAATTCCTAGTTAAAACCCCATCTTCTACAAGGAACTATTCCTGATCCACCTAAATGTTAGCACCTTTTACTCTTTGAATTATCACTAGTTGTCTTCTAAATACCTTGTTTGTGCATGGTTTTTTATATATCGTTTCTGAAATTGTACTGTAACCTTATTGAGAGCAGGGACTGTTTTTTAACCTTTCTTTGGATCTCAAGCACTTAACCAGTGCCTGGCACATAGTTGGTGCTTTGATGAATGTTTGTTGATTGTTGACTATTTATCTATCTAATGCTCCTCACTATCTCTCTGCCCCAAAGTATAATCAGTTGCCCAATCTTCTCTTCAACCTGGACTTCCTCTACATTACTTCAACTCTTCATCCTGAAGTTTTACTCCAGCCCTGAAATGCCTGCCTGGGAAATACCCTTCCTCTCTGCAGTCTTCCCCTCTGGTTGAATCGGTCCTCCCAGAGCCTACATTGAAGTAGGGACTCAAGGCAGCCATGGATCATTCCTCTCTAGATTTCCTCTCCTATGACCACCTGACCCTGCATTGCAACTCTGCTCAACCTCTATAGCTTTTCAACTTCCTTTTATGTGCTGTCTTCTCCCATTAGAAGGTAAACATCTGGAGGATAGGGACTGTCTTTCTGTCTGCTTGTATTTATATTCCCCATGCTCAGCACGGTGCTTGGCACATAGGAAGTGTTTGTTGGCTGACTGACTTACTGATACAACCTCATCTTTTCTTACCTGGACACTTGTAATAGACTGCCAGCTGGTCTCCCTGCCTCATGTATCTCTTCTCTGCAATCCCTCCTCCACTCATCTTTAGAAACCATCCTAGATTCCATGTCTGCTCAGGTCAGTCCCATGTCTAATAAAGCCCAGTCCCTCTGTTCTCCAGCACCTCTGGGATCAAACACTCCTCTCTTTGCACAGAATGCCATTCATAACTTGGCTAAAATCCACCTTTCTAGCTTTATCATGTATGATTCCCTTTCATGCATGCTGTGGTCCAAACAAATTTGTCTTCTTGTTGTTCTTGAGCCATGACGCTTTATTTCCCACTTCCGTGCCTTTGCAAAGGCTGTTTCCTATGCCTGGAATGAATCACCTCCTCGGCTTTGCATTTTACAATACCTCCTTTCCTACAAAGTTCGAATAACATGCCACCTCTTCCTATATATAAGACCTTTCCAGATCCCTCACAGCTTATTAGAAACTCTCCCCCGTTACATTGCTTTTTTATTGATGTTTTGTATCCACAAATGTAGGTGGATAATACAGTGTAGTATTATATCAAATGAATGTGTTTGTTTTTAAAATTAGAATACAAGTTCAAATTCTATCAGGGTATTTAAATTTTTGTTCTAGTATCTCCAGCACCTAGGACAAATCCTGGAACATAGTAGATGTTTCAAAAAAATGCTTATTGAACAATAAATAGTCTTTGAAGATAATAACAAGGTCATTCATTTTCATCTGGTGTCCAAGATGGATATTGAAGGTCATTATTAATTTCAAGACAAATAAGCTGTCTTGTGGTCAATCCATTTATTACAGCTCTAGTCTGACATCCTGCATCCAAATCTTTCCATTCTATTCTGGCCCTTTCCAAAACTTATCTGCATTGGATGTAGACACATGTGATAATTCACTTTCTCTCAAGGAAAAAAAAGTGAAGCAAATAATGAAATCCTTCAAGGTAAATAGGAATTCAGACTAAATCATCATAACTAAAATTATCTCTTACACTCTTATTCCTAACACAGGAGATATGATACAGGTTAAGACTTGATAGTAGTGGAGCTATCACCAGGCAGGCTTCACCCTACAGCGTACCTGATCACTAGGTAAGGATAATTTTTTTTATTCTGTAAAAGAATTGGTGTTTACCTTGCTTTTTTCTGGCTATATGATTAAAGTTCCCTTCAGGGTAGGGCCTTTTTCATTTTGTCTTTGTATCCCAAACACCTGGAGCAGTGCATGGCCCTTCATAGATTCTTAATAAAAGCTCACTGAAAGTTGGCTTTGAAGAACATAACACGGTCTTTATTGACATCTTGTGTCCACAGAGGATATTGCACATCAATGAAATTTTTAACTCAATTTTGTCCTTTCGTGACAAATCAAACATTTCTATTTTAACCATCATCACCTGGGCAAATTATGGTATTCCATTTGGACACCTAACAAAGCCTCTTTTGACTGGATTTTAGCACGTGGGACAACTCACTCATTTTTTTTAAATTTTATATATTTAATTTTAATTTTTTAATTACAAATTTTTTGTTCTTAGTTTACAACACTCAGTTCCTCATGCTTTTGAGTTCCAGATTTTCTTTCCCCCTCCCAAGACAGCATGGAATCTGATATATTTTCTACATATAACTTCACACTAAACATATTTACACAATAGTCAAGTTGTAAAGAAGAATTATGACCAATGGAATGAATCATGAGAAAGAAGAAACAAAGCCAAAAAAAGAAATAAAAACAAAAGAGAAAAAAAAGAGAGCAAATAGTTGCCTCAATCTGCATTCAGACTCCATAGTTCTTTCTCTGGATGTAGGTATCTCTCTCCCTCATGAGTCCTTTGGAATTGTCTTTGAACCTTATATTGCTGAGAAGAGTTGTATGGGACAGAATCTTTAAATAATAGGAGAGACATAATTAAGAGAAACAAAGTAAATTTATTCTACAAACCTTGCAAGACTTGGGCACACCCCCATAAGGGAGGAGGCAAGGTAAAAGGGAACCTGCCTTAATTTATACTCTTAATGAAAAAGATTCCCACCCACCTCTATCCCTTCTCACCATTGGCTGAGAGGTGGGCTTACAATCTAGGCGTGAAAACTACACAGAGGACCAAGACTGATCCGGTTTGTTCAGCGTTTCCCTATCAGAACTCAACTGCCAGGGGGGCCTCTGAAAGTCTAGGAGGAGAAATGGGATGGGGGAAGGAGAGACCCTTCCCAGAGCAGGGAACAAATAGCTCACAGGAAGTTCATTAACTTCTAACATCTGAGAGAGAGAGAGGGAAGGGCATGCCTTCCCAAAATTACAAGGCCAAATCCCAGAACCTCTCCATTAGACATACCCTGTGAAGTCTTCACAATTATTCAACCCACACAGTCCCCCCTCTTCTTTATACTAATCTGAAGGCTTCACACATCATTGCTGATATAAGTTGCATGCCCAGTACCCTTTTCTAAGTTTTCTATTCCTCAAAATCTCCGACGCATTGACAAATCAAAGGGGGCGGTCCCCTTTGTAAATACAGATACAGAGACCCAAAAGGAAAGC
This sequence comes from Trichosurus vulpecula, assembly GCF_011100635.1. Lineage (NCBI taxonomy): Eukaryota > Metazoa > Chordata > Mammalia > Diprotodontia > Phalangeridae > Trichosurus > Trichosurus vulpecula. Next base: position 60,377,221 of record NC_050582.1, read on the forward strand.
GATGATGCAATTGTCCCTTTAAGATTCAAAAAGTCTTTTCCTGTATAGCTGTCCAGCAGGGAGCATCAAGTCTTCTGGTCCTTGGCATTTGCTCTCAGCACAGCATCCCAGCACCTTCCTCTTGTCTTCTTATAGGAACCAGCTTTCTGTCCATTCTCCTACAAAAGTCACCTTAGCGCAATTTTAAGTTACCATTTCTAATCCTTATAACCCTAATCATTTTACAAATTCAAAATTGGAACCTTGACCAATTGTTCTGTTTAAGAAATTCACATCAGAACCCAGTTTCTTATATTTTACATTCACTCATTATTAATTTCCTCACCAGGAGGATGATATCTCCCTTAAGGAATTAACAGGCTCCAGTACATACATAAACACATTAAATAACCAATTTTTATCACAGTACATACAATATCATCAACTTTTGTCATGCCATGTTTCTTTGATGGCATTTACAGAATAACACACAAGCCATTCTTCTTTTAACATTACTAATTGTAACAAAGCTTTAGACAAGCCTGATATTAACCAAATAGCAAAATAATATTCTCACAAGCCCTTGACCTAATTATCTCTATACCATTACTGAGAGAAAATCTAACTCACATACGAACCTATGCAAAAATGCTACTCCCAGTCCTATAGTAATCTAAGATGTTCCATAATCAATAGATTTTTACTGTACTTACAAAACCTTCTGATTATAGAAATTTGCCACCAAGAGAGCAGGGACTTAGAGTAAGGGGACCATATTTTCCCCAGATTCCTATCAACTCCAGGCAGAGGTTATGTCAAACTGTAAGCTGCATTAAGCCAGGCCTAGTCTGCCAGGCTCAGTTAAGAAAATCAAGTCAAAAGGGTCCCACCTCAGCACAAGCTGAACAGTTGCCCTCTCAACTTAGCCAAGAAATCATACCTGCAGCTCATGCTTGCCCTCTCACAGGGCTGCTGGCATCTTGGGTCAGCCTTCCTTGATACTCACACCTGGAGTTAGACTCAGAAAAACAGTCAGTTAATAGTCCCATAAAGTCTTTGAGTGGCAAGATTGAATGAATATAATCTCACATTGCTTCAGGAACATCCTTAAAACTAGCTTTAAATAGCTTGCATGCATTTCCTCCCTTATTCATAAAGTCTTCCCATTAAAATCAGAAGTTATTGCTCTAACACATTTGCATCAGTTTCTCTTCTATTTTCCTGTTCTTCTCTAATTATGCCTGATCTGAAAGAATTAAACCATATAACTTTATCTTTATGTTTTAGACTATGGGATGAATTCAAATCTACATTTAACTTTTCCCATCAATACAGAAATATTCTACAGCTTATCTCTCCTAAAGAGGCTTACATTGGAATTCTTTTTCCTAAACTGAAGATGTCTCTGATCTAGTTCCAGTGATTAATTACACTATTTGTATTAATACCTAATTGCTCTTTTATCACTTAAAAACATATAAGAATTCTATCTCACAAAGATACAATATAACTTTAAAATCCCAGCCTTAGTCTATGGGATAATGGTTTAACCTTACATTTGTAAACCAATATTATCTTATAAAACTTCCCTTTTCCTCAAATTATTCCCATTAATACTTTAGAAACCATATTATCTTTCATTTGGCTATACAAGAGTACCAATATAACTAGTCATTTGATTAAAAACAACAAGATTTCACATATATATTTGCATTTATCCAATTTTCCCTTAATTCCCCATAAAACCAACTTCTTTCACAATGGTAACAGATTCTGGCAGATAACTTCCCTTTTGTCACTACCTGCTTATTTCTGATTAAAGAGATCTGCCACATCATCTCCCCCTGAGGGTGGGTTCTTTCCCCTCAGACGGCAAGCTTCACTAATAAAAACTGTATCCTTAAGACCCACATTCTCAAAATGTAATCTTATCCTAAAAACCCATCACTTTTGCTGACTTTAAAAAGCCAGGTTTGGAGCCTTCTGCTACTGTTCTTTCTTTCAGTAAAAACTCAAATCCCAGTAATTGTTGCCCCTCCCCCTTCCTTCCCTTCTGACAGGTGGGCAAGGGTCTTTAAACAAAGAGGGGGATGAGTAAGGAATGCAGACTGCCTCCTTACTCGGAAGTGTAGAATAAGACATTGAATGGGCCTTTCTTGGGGTACATAAAACATATGCTTTAACCACCCTCCCAAGGCTTCTATAGATAAGCATTAATACCCCAAGTATAAGGTTCTCACCCAGAACTTGGAAACCTCACAGTAGTTTGAACTGCAACCAAATAGCTTACAGGTGGAAATTCAGTAGGCCTTCTAAAATTATACAAAAAGATTTTACAAAGCATTTTAAAAGTATTTTCCCTTCTTTAAAGCAAAATAACCTTTAAACATTTGGATTCATTCATATTCCCAAAGTGCCATCACCAATTAATCCATAAACCTCCAGATTAACGTACATAAATACATCTTTAGATGATACAGGTTTGAAAATCACACTCCTATATTTTCAAAGTATTATAACAATTGAATTCTTTGTTATTACAGAATTTCTAGATATCACAATATCCTTTAGTCAAAAAGATGGTGTAATGGGTACCCAATTAAATTAGCTTTTATTACAATAACAAAGTTTACCAGGACCTTTAAAAAACTTTTTTTCATAGGAATTCCTCTTAAATGGGACAGATGAGAGATGGTAGGTGAAGACTTAGCAGAAAAGAAGAAACACATAAAAACTATGTATTTCTTCCCCTCCCAAACGAATTTGTAAAAGCTAAGGGATTATAGATAAGGTATGTGAGGGCCAAATTGCTATCAGTCTCCTTCCTGCAGCCTTCTCAGAATTAGCATGATAACTCAAGGGAAGGATCACCTCGATTTGCATTCAACAAGGATGAAAGAATTTGGCCCCTTCCTCCTCTCTCTTTTCGTGTCTTCCCTAGACTTTTGGATGCTGCTTGAGGAAAGCATGAGCGGTTTTTCCTAGTTCTCTGTCTAGTTCCTTTTAATTTTTAAGGCCCAAAACTTAGCATTGTAAAAGAAACGATCTTTGTCTACAAAGCCACAGTTTAACAGTTCACAATGTATCCTGAACTGACAGAGATCACAAGAGAACCCCAAAGGGCCTCTGCACAAATTCCTGACTTATAACAAAAACAATTTCAATTGAACTTCCTTTTAAATAAAGACAAAACTTGGAAATTTATAATTTCTTAGGTTACAGCAATAGTCCAACTTCTTAAACTAATACAACTCTAAACAAAAGTTATACTATAGAAATGTAATGCCCTAAACATTATTATGTATGAAAAATTTGAACTACTCATTTCAGTCTAGGTAAATACATTTCTAAACCAAATATGACAGTTCAAAATTACCAAATTTTCATCACATTCTTTAAAAGCACCCAATTCACATGTATCAAACTCAGATTAAAATTGAATTTTAGAAATACAGAAACAATAAATTTCAGATGACATCAATTGCATTTCCAGATCACATATAGGAATTATTAATCCTATTGCTTCTGGTATTCCTATATTAATACATTAATATATAAATATATGCATAACAAATATTAATATATTAATATCTTAAATACACTTTACTTATTTAGCTGTATATTCTTTAATACCCACTACCTCCGGCCCAAGCAGTAGGAGTATTTGCCTGGCCATGAATGAACTTAAAAAAAAAGAAAAGAAAAACTTTGTTTCATATCATTATCTGCTTTCATGAACCATCCAGGTTTGAATTTGGTACCTTGCTTGCTCTAAGCTTCATCTTATGCATACTGGCAATCAACAAAATGCCTAAAAGGATTTTGGCGGGGGTAGGGGTGCAGGCAGTTCTCTTCCAAAAAAAAGCACATGGGTCTTGCAACTCACTCATTCTTTCTACCAAGCTAAAATATTTTCTGTTTCCCCTTCCTTTGTCTGCCTCAGCAAGAGAGGGGGAGTCCCTTTCACTTGCTGAGGAGAACTGACAAAGGTGAGTTGAAGATCTCAGCCACAGGTAAATTACTTTGAGCCTGGCATCCCTTTGAGAACAAAGGAGCCAGCCTTTTAGACATGCTAATTTTCCTATTCCTAGCCCTTAGCAGATGGCTTCAAATCATGATTTTATATAATCTCTGTGAAAACAAAATTCAGTAATACCTTACGTGGCCAAAGCTTAATGATTATACAAATCAAAATCTTTCTTATAGTAAATATCCAGAGATTCAATAAAACCTTTCATCACTCCCTATTTCCCAATCAAGTTAAAAGTTTCTTCTAGCTTCAGCTCCCCACAGTCTTTCTATGTTGAGGGTGGGGGAAGGGTGTGGCCAGGAGCACATGGCAGCTAAGAGCCACAACCCCCCCCCCCTCTAAATTCTTTTATAAAAGTTTGTCTATCTTTCCCAACTTTTTACCTTAACCTTTTTTTCTTTTCTTTTTACCCTCTGTATCTCCAATTTCAATCTTTCTTTCCCTAATCTTGCCCCCAAACTACCTCAAACATTCCAAGTAAATAATAAATTACATACTCACCCAGCTTTTCCTTTTCTGAGCTGCTTTCTTTTTCACCTTAAAACTTAAAGGTTAAAATGAATGACCAACAATTTTTAATCACATCCTAAGCAGACCACTGAACCTCTTTAAAGTGGTCATCCAATTTTTCATACAGACCCCTTTACTTCTCCTCTCCAGTTTAAACACTTGCCTGATGTTAGATAGGCTAACTCAATACAAAATACACAGATTTCCTTTAGAATCTAACCAACCCTTAATTCAGAGCCCCCAGCCCTCCCCGCTGGCAGCTTCAGCTCTGATTCCTTAGCTACCAATTTCCATACCAAAGGAGCCCATTTCAGTCTCCTAGAGTTAAACATTTTTACCTGAACATAGAAAAGAAAAACACAGACAAAACATTAGTCAGACAGACATTTCACATGAACAATTTCGAATTCGAATTCAGACCCACTTCCAACATTGCAGGAGAAACCCATTTTCCCCACATGAGTCAAATTAAGAGCTCTTTCTATGGCCATTCCTTTCTACTTTGGTACAGCACATTAGGGCTGTCCAAGCTCTGAGATTTGCAACCAATTTCTTTTGACCCCAATTTACACGAGACAGGTCACCCTTGCCTCCGGGTTAGAAACCCCACAAATTGACCCCACAAATTCCAATCCCCTGGCACTCCAGGGCCAGGTGGTTTGGTTTTTCCTAAGACCTCGCGATCTTAGCTCAGTCCCCGAGTGTCTTCTCAGAGTCCTTAAATCTGTCAGTCGACACTCTTGTGTCACAAAGACAGAGGACAATGAGGACTTACCCTCGGTCACACGGGGTATGACTGTTCGCGACTGAAAATTTCACGGCCGGCTGATTTCCACTCAGCTCATAGTGCACTCAAATTTCCCCTTTTTACTTTGCTTCTCCGAGTTCCTCTCTGCCGAGTTTGTGACTTCCCAGTGAGACCAGGCCTGCCCTCAGGCGCTCAGCTAGTGGGAGAAATCTCCAGTGCGTGTGCTGTCTAAGCCCTGAGCCAGGTGCCTGCCCACGTGGAGAGTGCAAATCTCGGTGGGACCTCCAAATCTGTATGGGACAGAATCTTTAAATAATAGGAGAGACATAATTAAGGGAAACAAAGTAAATTTATTCTACAAACCTTGCAAGACTTGGGCATACCCCCATAAGGGAGGAGGCAAGGTAAAAGGGAACCTGCCTTAATTTATACTCTTAATGGAAAAGATTCCCACCCACCTCTATCCCTTCTCACCATTGGCTGAGAGGTGGGCTTACAATCTAGGCATGAAAACTACACAGAGGACCAAGATTGATCTGGTTCGTTCAGGTTTTTCCCTATCAGAACTCAACTGCCAGGGGGGCCTCTGAAAGTCTAGGAGGAGAAATGGGATGGGGGAAGGAGAGACCCTTCCCAGAGCAGAGAACAAATAGCTCACAGGAAGTTCATTATCTTCTAACATCTGAGAGAGAGAGAGGGAAGGGCATGCCTTCCCAAAATTACAAGGCCAAATCCCAGAACCTCTCCATTAGACATACCCTGTGAAGTCTTCACAATTATTCAACCCACACAGAGTGAAGTCTATCAAGGCTAGTCATCACAGAATCAATATATCTGTGGTTGGTGTATAATGTTCTTCTAGTTCTGCTCCCCTCACTCACCATTATATTGCTTAGGTGTTTCCAGGTTATTATGAAGTCCGTATCTTCCCCATTTCTTATGGCACAATAGTATTCCATTACATTCATATACCACAACTTGTTTAGCCATTCCCTAATTGATGGTCATCCCCTTGATTTCCAATTCTTTGCTACCACAAAAAGAGCTGCTATAAATATTTTTTGTCCATATGGGTCCCTTTCCTACTTGTGTGATCTCTTTGGGATACAGCCCTAGGAGTGGTATTGCTAGGTCAAAGGGTATGCACATTTTAGAGCCCTTTGGGCATAGTTCCAAATTGCTCTCCAGAACAGCTGGATCAGTTCACAACTCCACAAACAATGTATCAGTGTTCCAATTTTCCCACATGCTCTCCAACATTTATCATTTTCCTGTTTTGTCATGTTAGCCAATCTGACAGGAGAGGTGTGGTACCTAGGAGTTGTTTTGATTTGCATTTCTCTTATCAATAGTGATTTAGAGCATTTTTTTTCACATGCCTACAGATATCTTTAATTTCTTCCTCTGAAAACTTCCTGTTCATATCCTTTGACCATTTCTTAATTGGGGAATGACATGTATTCCTATAAATTTGGCTCAGTTTCTTAATTGGGGAATGACTTGTTTTCCTATAAATTTGGCTCAGTTCCCTGTATATTTTAGAGATGAGGCCTTTATCAGAGATGCTAGTTGTAAAGATTTTCTCCCAATTTTCTGCTTCCTTCTTAATCTTTGTTGCATTGCTTTTTTATACAAAAACTTTTCAATTTAGTGTAATCAAAATTAACCATTTTGCATTTTGTAATGCTATCTCTTGCTGTCTGATGAATTCTTTCCTTTACCATAGATCTGATAGGTAAAGTATTCCTTGCTCTCCCAAATTGCTTATAGTATCAGCCTTTATTCCTAAATCATGAACCCATTTTGACTTTATTTTGGTGTATGGTGTAGGATATTGGTCTATGCCCAGTTTCTGCCCTACCATTTTCCAATTTTCCCAGCAGTTTTTGTGAAATAGTGAATTCTTAGCTGGATTCTTTGGGTTTCTCAAAGAGTAGGTTGCTACAGTCACTGACTACTGCCTCTACTCCACTTATCCACGACTCTGTTTCTTAGCCAGTACCAAGTAGTTTTGATGAATGCTGCTTTACAGTACAGTTTACTATCTGGTATGGGTAGGCCACCTTCCCTAGCATTTCTTTTCGTTCATTCCCTTGATATTCTAGACTTCTTGTTCTTCCAGATGAATTTTGTTATTATTTTATCCAGCTCTATAAAATAATTTTTTGGTAGTTCAACTGGTATGGTGCTGAAAAATGAATTAATTTAGGTAAAATTGTCATTTTTATTATATTAGTTCAGCCTAACCATGAGCAACCGATATTTTTCTGTTTATTTAGATCTGACTTTATTTGTGTGAAAAGTGTTTTGCAATTATGTTCATATAGGCCCTGGATTTGTTTTGGTGGGTAGACTCCCAAATATTTTAGAGTGTCTACAGTAACTTTAAATGGAATTTCTCTTTCTATCTCTTGGTTTGTTACTGATGTATGGGAATACTGAGGATTTATGTGGGTTTATTTTATATCCTGCAACTTTGCTAAAGTTGTTTATTATTTCAAGTAGTTTTGTACTTGATTCTGAAAGATTCTTTAAGTAAATCATATAGTCTGCAAAAAGTGATAATTTAGCTTCTTCTTTGCCTGTTCTAATTCTTTCAATTTCTTTTTCTTCTCTTATTGCTACAGCTAACATTTCCAGTACCAAATTGAATAATAGTGGTGATAATGGACATCCTTGTGTCATCCCTGATCTTATTGGGAATGCATCTAGCTTATCTCCATTACAAATAATGCTTGTTGATCGTTTTAGGTAGATGCTATTTATTTTAAGGAGTATTCCATTTATTCCTATGCTTTCTGGTGCTTTTAATAGGAATGGGTGTTGTATTTTATCAAACGCATTTTCTTTTGTTTATTTTCTTTTTTTTATTTTTTCAATTTATATTTACTTATTTAAGATATTTAGTTTTCAGCATTGATTTTCACAAGAGTTTGAATTACAAATTTTCTCCCCATTTCTACCCTCCCCCCCACTCCAGGATGGCATATATTCTGGTTGCCCTGTTCCCCAGTCAGTCCTCCCTTCTATCACCCCACTCCCCTCCCATCCCCTTTTCCCTTCCTTTCTTGTAGGGCAAGATAAATTTCTACACCCCATTGCCTATGTATCTTATTTCCTAGTTGCATGCAAAAACGTTTTTTGTTTTTGAACATCTGTTTTTAAAACTTTGAGTTCCAAATTCTCTCTCCTCTTCCCTTCCCACACACCCTCCCTAAGAAGTCAAGAAATTCAACATAGGCCACATGTGTATCATTATGTATAACCCTTCTACGATACTCATGTTGTGAAATACTAACTATATTTTGCTCCTTCCCAACCCATCCCACTTTATTGAATTTCCTCCCTTGACCCTGTCCCATTTCTAAAGTGTTTGTTTTTGATTACCTCCACCCCCATTTGCCCTCCCCTCTATCATCTCCCCATTTTTCTGTCTTCCTCCTGTGGGGAGGTGTTCTTTCCTGTGGGGTAAGATACCCAATTGAGTATGTATGGTATTCCCTCCTTAGGCCAAATCTGATGAGAGCAAGGTTCACTCATTCCCCCCTCACCTGCCCTCTCCCCTCCTCCCACAGAACTGCTTCCTCTTGCCACCTTTATGCGAGATAATCCACCCCATTCTATCTCTCCCTATCTCCCTCTCTCAGTATGTTCCTCTCTCATCCCTTAATTTGATTTTATTTCTTTTAGCTATCTTCCCTTCATGTTCAACTCACCCTGTGTCTGCTCTCTCTCTCTCTCTTTTATATATATATATATACACACACATAGATATATACATACATACACATTGACTTATATATATATGTACATAAACATATAAATATATATATATATATATATGCATATTCCCTTCAGCTACCCTAATACTGAGGTCTCATGAATCATACATGTCATCTTTCCATGTAGGAATGTAAACAAAACAGTTCAACTTAGGAAGTCCCTTGCAATTTCTGTTTCTTGATTACCTTTTCATGCTTCTTTTGATTCTTGTGTTTGAAAGTCAAATTTTCTTTGCAGTTCTGGTCTTTTCACTGAGAAAGCTTGAAAGTCCTCAATTTTATTGAAAATCCATATTTTGCCTTGGAGCATGATACTCAGTTTTGCTGGGTAGGTGATTCTAGGTTTTAATCCTAGCTCCATTGACCTCCAGAATATCGTATTCCAAGCCCTTCGATCTCTTAATGTAGAAGCTGCCAGATGTTGGATTATTCTGATTGTGTTTCCACAATACTCAAATTGTTTCTTTCTGGCTGCTTGCAGTATTTTCTCCTTGACCTGAGAGCTCTGGAATTTGGCGACACTATTCCTAAGAGATTTCTTTTTGGGATCTATTTGAGGAGACGATCGATGGATTCTTTCAATTTCTATTTTGCCCTGTGGTTCTAGAATATCAGGGCAGTTCTCCTTGATAATTTCTTGAAAGATGATATCTAGGCTCTTTTTTTGATCATGGCTTTCAGGTAGTCCAAGAATTTTTAAATTATCTCTCCTGGATCTATTTTCCTGGTCAGTGGTTTTTCCAATGAGATATTTCACATTGTCTTCCACTTTTTCATTCCTTTGGTTATGTTTGATAATATCTTGATTTCTCATAAAGTCACTAGCTTCCACTTGCTCCAACCTAATTTTTAAGTGGTATTTTCTTCAGTGGTCTTTTGGACCTCCTTTTCCATTTGGCTAATTCTGCCTTTCAAGGCATTCTTCTCCCCATTGCCTTTTTGGTGCTCTTTTGCCATTTGAGTTAGTCTATTTTTTAAGGTGTTGGTTTCTTCAGTGTATTTTTCAATATTATTTTGGGTCTCCTTTAGCAAGTCATTGACTTGTTTTTCATGGTTTTCTCTCATCCTTCTCATTTCTCTTCCCAATTTTTCCTCTACTTCTCTAACTTGCTTTTCCAAATCCTTTTTGAGCTCTTCCATGGCCTGGGACCAGTTCATGTTTTTCTTGGAGGTTTCTGTTGTAGGCTCTTTGACTTTTTTAACTTCTTCTGTCTGTATGTTTTGTTCTTCTTTGTCACCAAAGAAAGAATGCAAAGTCTGAGACTGAATCTGGGTGCATTTTTGCTGCCTGGCCATATTCCCAACCAACTGACTTGACCCTTGAGTTTTTCAGCGGGGTATGACTGCTTGTAGACTAAAGAGTTCTATGTTCCACGTTTGGGGGGGGGAGGTGCCAGCTCTGTCACACCAGCACTACTCCTTCCCCAAGAACCCCCAATTCGGACTGGGCTTAGATCTTCAGCAGCCTGTGCACTCCTGCTCTGATCCACCACTTAATTCCTCCCACCAGGTGGGCCTGGGGTCGGAAGCAACAACAGCTGTAGCTGCCCCACCTCCGCTGACCCCGGGGCTGGAAGCCGAACCGCAAGTTCCTTCCACTCCCGCAGCTTTTCCCACTAACCTTCTCCACTGTCTTTGGTGTTTGTGGGTTGAGAAGTCTGGTAACTGACGCAGCTCACTGATTCAGGGTGGTAGGGCACATTCCACCCAGCTCCTGGTCTGGTTGATCTGCGCCACTCACTGGGCTTTGCTCAGCTCTGCTCCCAGCTCCCAGCTCCCAGCTCCGTGTGGGATAGACCTCACCCAGAGACCATCCAGGCTGTCCTGGGCTGGAGCCCTGCTTCCCTCTGCTGTTTTGTGGGTTCTGCAGTTCTAGAATTGGTTCAGAGCCATTTTTTATAGGTTTTTGGAGGGACTCAGTTGGGAGCTCATGCTGGTCCCTGCTTTCCAGCCGCCATCTTGGCTCTGCCCCCAAAGGCTTTTTCTATATCTATTAAGATGATTATATGGTTTCTGCTAGTTTTTTTTTTGTTGATATGATCAATTATGCTGATAGTTTTCCTAATATTTAGCCAAGCCTTGAATTCCTGGAATGAATCATACCTGGTTGTAGTGTATTATTCTCTTGATAATTTGCTGCAATCTTTTTGCTAAAATTTTATTCAAAATTTTTGCATCAATATTCATGAGGGAAATCGGTCTATAATTTTCTTTCTCTGTTTTGACTCTTCCTAGTTTGGGTATTAGTACCATATTTGTGTCATAAAAAGAATTTGGTAGGACTCCTTCTTTACTTATTTTCCCAAATAGTATATAAAGTATAGGAATTAATTTTGCTTTAAATGTTTGATAAAATTCTCATGTAAAGCCATCTGGCCCTGGAGATTTTTTCCTAGGGAGTTCATTGATGGCTTGCTCAATTTATTTTTCTGAGATGGGGCTATTTAGGTATTTTAATTCCTCTTCTGTTAACCTGGGCAATTTATATTTTTGTAAATATTCATTCATATCCTTAAGGTTGTCAAATTTATGGGCATACAATTGGGCAAAATAATTTCTAATTATTGTTTTATTTTCCTCTTCATGGAGGGGAATGGACCCTTTTCATTTTTGATACTGGTAATTTGATTTTCTTCTTTCTTTTTTAATGAAATTTACCGAAGTTTTATTAATTTTATTGGGTTTTTCATAAAACCAGGTTTTGGTTTTATTCATTAATTTAATAGCTTTATCGATTTCAATATTATTAATCTCTCCTTTGATTTTAAGTATTTCTAATTTGGTACTTAATTGGGGATTTTCAATTTATTATTTTTCTAGCTTTTTCAGTTCCATGCTCAATTCACTGATGTCCTTTTTATCTCTTTTATTCATGTAAGCATTTAGAGATATAAAACTTCCCCTAAGAACTGCTTTTGCTGCATCCCATAAATTTTTATATGTTGTCTCTTTATTGTCATTCTTTTGAATGAAGTTATTAATTGTTTCATGATTTGTTCTTTAGCCCACTCATTCTTTACGATTAGATTATTTAGTTTCCAATGAATTTTTAGCTTCTTTTTCCATGGTTCTTTATTACAAATAATTTTTATTGCATCATGATCTGTAAAGGATGCTTTGACTACTTCTGCCTTTCTGCACTGGATTGTGAGTTTTTTATGCCCCAGTACATGGTCAGTTTTTGAGTATGTGCCATGTACTGCTGAGAAAAAGTATATTCTTTTTATCCCCATTCAGTTTTCTCCAGAGGTCTATCATATCTGCCTTTTCTAAAATTCTCTTCACCTCCTTATCTTCTTTCTTGTTTATTTTGAGGTTTGATTTATCAGGTTCAGAGAGGGGAAGTTGATGTTCCCCCATTATTATAGTTTTGCTGTGTATTTCTTTCTTTAACTTCCTTAACCTCTCCTATGAGAATTTTCATGCTATACCACTTTGTGCATATATGTTAAGTGTGGAAAATATTATACTATTTTATATCATTTTTGTAATTTCAATAAGACTCAGGGCCTGAACTACTTAACCAGAAGAAAAGCCTGATCCTAACAGTCTCTTTGCTCTCTGAGTAAGCTCAGAGATATCTCTATCTTGTATCAACAAATCCAGATGGAGCATTTCTTGCTCTGTCCATGGCCATTAAGGGTGAAAACCTTGACCCCAGACACTATCTTGAATTATGTGACTTTTCCTTATCTTAATATTTTATGGGCATATACTATGTTATGTAATGTTAATGGCCAATTAAACACAGAGATCCTGGGGTAGTAATTCCAATTGACACTCTGTCAACTATCTAATTTGTTGTATTTACAATCTATTCCATTAAGGAAAATCCTCTTCTTGTATCATGGTTAAACATACATGGGGGTCATAAAAATGAGGTCATACAGGCTTGCTAGCTCTGCTAAAGTAATGTATATAAGTTTTCTCATTGCTTTGTTCAGGCAGCCAGAGTTCATACTCTGACTCCTTGTACGTACAAGTAAGCTAGCTCCGCTATGCTTTAAGGGAAAAATAATAAACAACATGGATTTTTCTATCACCTAGCTCTGTTGTTTCCTTCAACCA